>NW_015670386.1:1031096-1039265 GCF_001515625.1 Sinocyclocheilus rhinocerous | reverse complement strand
CTCTAAAAAATGCTGGGTTAAATATAACCCAGCGCTGGGTTAAAAAGGGACAAACCCAGCTATTGGGTTGTTTTGACCCAGCTATTGACTCAAAACAACCCAACCGCTGGGTCAAAACAACCCAATAGCTGGGTTTGTCCCTTTTTAACCCAGCGCTGGGTTATATTTAACCCAGCATTTTTTAGAGTGTAATTTTTGCAGCCTCTGAATCCATGAAAGTTACAGATAAATGAAGAGTACATTTGGCTCAAACTGGTATGACAAGCCATAATATTTTAAACAACTTCTGTTACTTAATAAAGCAGCAACATAAAATATGCAACAGGGCTCAAGCATGTACAACCAACCAAACATGTTGGGATTCACAGTAGACAAAGTCTTAGTACACTATTTACATATGACATTGATGTTTATGTCATCCTTTCTTCCTACAAAATTAAAATAATGGCTGCATTTCCAGCTGCTATATGATGTGGCCTTCTCCATCTTCCGATGAATCTAGCTTACTGCATTTGTGACAATGATTATGAAAACTGATAGGGATGATTACATTTTTGAATTTTAAATCATTAGCGATTGTGGAAAAAAAAGTAACTTGTAACTATTTTGTATGGTAACTGTAATATTATTACTTAAATTTTATTAGTAATTAGTTACACTACTAGTTACCAGGGAAATTACTGTAATGCATTTCTAGTAGTTACTGCCCAACACTGGTCATAATAATACATTATTAATTAGAATAATTAACAGCAATAACTAACAGTATTAATTTAGTAATAAAACATTAAATAGTTATAGAAAAATACATTTTAAAGGTTAATTTTTCAGCTCAGCAACAAGATTCCATTTTAAGTATCCTCGTGTTTTTTTTGATCAAAGCATGTGCTGTGCTCAGGAATTGTAATTATAAAGTCTTCAGTTTTCAAATGTAAATAATGCATCCCTGTTTGAGGATGTTTGCTTTCAGCAGGGATTGCATAAACTACCAAAAGCCTGTGATCAAGATGGCTTTAGTGTTGGTGTCACCATTGGGTCAAAATAATTCATAACCCAGAGCAGTGTTGTTGATGTAAGCAGATCAGTAGATCAATGAAAGTCCTGCAGTTTGTATCCAAGAGTTATGCATGAACATCAGTTGGAAATTGATTGTGATTCAGAACAGTCCCTCTATTGAGAGGGAAAATAGCCCAGAAAAACACGCTGATCCATTCAAAAACACTGCTGCTGCTGTTTGAAATGAAAGATAGATTAGTAAAAAAAAAAAAGAAAAAAAAGCCATTTGGGGAGGTGAAGTTTCTAAAGTCATCATGGATTATAAAACAGCCATTTCAGAGATATAACTCCATTGATTGCATTTAATATCAACAGCTAAGAATTTTGACAGTGTGTTTTTGTCTGTCTATTTGTCTGATCTTTTCATCTTTATTCTCTGTTTTACTCTATGCTCCTTCATTGTCCCATCAGCTGCTCTATCTTGTTCTTCCCAGAGTAAACAATCCCCTCTGCTCAAGCATGCCAGCTATTTGCTGTGAATAACATGTAGCCTTTGGATACTTTACTTTTCAGATGCTGGTCCCAAAAGGGAGGCAGGGATATAATTTTAGGTTTTTCTCTCCCCTTTTTGACTTCACAACAGTCTGTCTTTTCCTTTTTTCCTTTGTTCGCCCAAGTGTCTCTCTCAATCTGTTTCCCCCCAGTTCCCTCCCCTTCCTTTCATAGAAGTCCAATAGACTTTATTATTATTATTATATTGTATAATACAAATGCAATAATGAAACAAAATCCACGCTTTATTAAACATTTCCAGATACCAAAAACTGTTAAAGCATTTTATATAATATAAATAATATAAGTGTTCATTTATGTAAAGTAAACAAAAATTCGAAATTGCATTGGCAACTAAATGAAGTTTAAGCTGAAGCACTAAAATGACTAACTGGAAATAAAAACTAAAACAAACTCAAATAAAAATAAAATTACATATTATTACATATATTTAAAAACTAATAAAAAGGACAAAAGCACATAAAAACTACTTTTTAAAAAGAAAAGGTTAAAATGAAATCTAAAAATAAACCTAATTCAAAATATTAACAAAATGGTAACACTTTATGGTTTTATTTGTTAACTAAAAATTCAAATACTTCTAAAGCATTTATTAATGTAAAAACATAAATTTGAACACTTATTAAGTTAACACATGATTAAAATAAAATGTTGTATCTGTTAATATTATTTAATGGACATAAGCTTACTTGAACTAACAATAAGCAGTTGTATTTTATTAACATAAAAATGAATAAATACGAATAAATAAAAATGTATTGCTCATGCATTAACTTACATTAACTAATTGTAAAGTTTATAATCTATAAAACAATCCTCATTGCACCAATCCTGTCCCATGCCTTAAAGCTTTTTGTCTGTACAGGCTTATATAACTCTTCCCTTAAAAAAATCAAATCAAATGAAATACATAGCTATATGTGTCTAACATATCCATGTGTTTTGTCTTCCTGCGTTCTTTCTGCAGTCTCCCATGATTGTGTAGAAACTGCTGGTGTTCAGACCCGTTAACTGTGATTCCTGTCTTGAGATCAGTGCCAAAAAGGGAACGGATCCAGCGGAGAATTCTTAGCTTATCATGGCAATGTTTACGGAGCTCAGATTTGAGCGATGTCCTGCGGCTGGCTTTCCTCTATGTATGCTACCTCGTAATGAACTCTGGTTAACAAATAGCGAGTGTTGAAGTTTATAATATCATGTTTCGCTTCAAAAGCTTCAAACAGTCCACAAAGGCATTTAAACATGCGCTGAGTTATTTTCACACATGATCTGATGATGACAAATGCCTTTGAGAAAACAATGTGATTCTTTCTTTCCCACACTTGATGCTTATTCTTGATAGTGAGGTGATTATTAAGAAATGTAAGATAAGCTTGTAATTGAGTGTAGTGTACACATTGTTACAAGTCTAATGTTATCAGAGTTTCCGCTCTCCTGTGCGTTCAGTTATTTTCTGCTTTGGGCTTTTTGTTTATTTCCTTTTTGACTTCAGACATGTTTGTACTCAAAACTCACTTCAGTCACATCCTGTTCTTCTTGAGTTGCACTGTTTTAAAAGTGTGTCTTCTTGCATCCGCTCCTTTTACAATATCACTCTTCTCTGTTTAGTCTAGGGACCATCATCTCTTTGTAAAGATACTGATCATCCTGTATTTTCCAAGATGAGAGCCTGATGAGAGACTAATTACCCCAATCCACAGAGATACTGCAGGGCATGTCCTTAAGAGAATAGTTTACCCCAAAATTAACATTGGCTGAGAATTTACTTGCCCCCAGGCTATCCAAGATGAGCTTGTTTCTTTATCAGAATAGATTTAGAGAAAATTACATCAATTACTCACCAATGGATCCTCTGCAGTGAATGGGTGCCGTCAGAATGAGAGTCCAAACAGCTGCTAAAATCATAATAATAATCCACAACACGACAGCAGTCAATCAGTTACCATCTTGTGAAATGAAATGTGTTGTGTTTGTAAGAAACAAATCCATCATTAATGCATTTTAACTTTAAAGCATTGCTTTTGGCCAAAATATGTATCCATAATCCATAATAACGCTTCCTCCAGTGAAAAAGTCCATCCTCTGTCATGTTGAGTCATGCTGTGGATCATTGTAAGGTTTTTATCAGCTATTTGGACTCTCATTCTGACGGCACCCATTCACTGCAGAGGATCCATTGGTGAGCAATGTTCTGATGAAGAAACAAACTTATCTACATCTTTGATGGCCTGAGGCCGGGTGAGTACATTTTAGGTGAACTATTCCTTTAGGTAGACACATTTGTGTTTGTTTTTTGTCAGTGTGACTGGGACTGTGTTTTTTGCTTACGGCAAAGTACCATTAGGCCATTAGATGTCAATAATGTTATCTTGCTGGATCAGTGTGACAGTGCTTTGGTTAAATCCTACATGTAAATATGCATTTGAAAGACAAGACAGACAGTGATATCACTAGAAAGCAGATGTTTCAGGTTTCAAGAAACAGGTGGATAATGCAGTGTAAGGGATAAGGATCAAGAGCACTTTTAAAATAGTGGGGGTAGAGGAAGGGAGATGGAGACTGGGGAAAGGGGGCCAGTAAAACAGGATAAATTTTTCCCGGTGAAAAAGGATGTCTCCTCAGGAAATTACTTTCACATAGGTTACAAAGCCTGCCAAGGATTTAAACTCTGTCAGCATTTCATTTTCTTTTTTTTTAATGTTGAAACTATTTAATCCACATGGTAAACTTCGAAAAACAGAAAATCAAAAGTGTAGTGACCAGTTTAGTTAGACTACTCCTGTCTGGGTGTGAAATAAAATTCCTTCAGTCCCACAAAGCAACACAGTCATGCTCTTTCTCGGCTCTATGCTGTTAGGCAATGACAGGCATGTTAATAATTCTCTGAGGTAGTGTCCAATTCAAGTCTTTCAAGGACAAATCCAATTCAAGTATCATATCCTTTTTGGTAATATTTTCTACACTCTACACACTTTTAAAAAATCATACAAAAGTTGTCACTGCTGTTGTAACCTTTCAAAAAGTACTAATATGTACCTTTTAAGGTGCTAATATGCACCTAAATAAGGCACAAAGATGTACCAGCGTTTCTACCCCAATGACAGCTTTTGTACCTTTTTTTCTGAGAGTGCAAGTTAGTTATATAAACCTTACTAAAGAGCAATCCATTTTATATTTTGTTTTTCAGAAGTCTCCAATACGGTCAAGTATCAAATAATTTTGTTCAGAAATTTTTGTTCACAAAAGTAAATAAAAAAAATTCTAAAATCAATTTTTTAGATTTTATATCGCAAGATATGGCCAGATCATTTTTTTGGGGGGTGGGACTGCATTCGCTTTTGTTTAGCGTGCCCTTGTTTATTATAGTAATACCGCAAACTTACGTCAATTCACTGTGTTAGACTTTAGCAATGGATATTTCACCATTGTTTATGTTTTTCATGAATACAGTCTGAAATCTGAACATATTCGTTGCAGCCAACAGAGGAAAAAATGGGAAAAGGTGGCATGTGAAAAGGTTTAGTGTCAGAATCAACTTTAGTGACTTAAAACAGTCACCTGAAGTCAGAGTAGCTAATAAATGTCAGAATTATGAAATTAAAAGTCATCATTATAATATCATAATTACGACATAATTACAATGATGTATTATGTCATGAAAGTCATAACTATGACATAAAAACTCTAAATTGTGAGATAAAAATTGACCATTTTTATTTTTAATTATTAAATTTTTAAATTTTAGTTTTTATGTTTTTATTTCATAATTTTGGCTTTTTCCTCATAAGTTAAATTTTGTTCTCATAATTAAAACTTGGTATGTCATAAGTTTGAGTTTTTATCTTTTAATTATGACGTAGTATCTCATAATATCTCATTTTGGCTTTTCTCTCATAATTATTACTTATGTCAAAAAAGTATGTTTTTTTCTTATGTGTGAAAATCAGATTTTAATCAGACTGCAAACCACATAGGAAGGTTTGTTTTGATTGAACTTGTGGAGTTTCTTTTTCTTGATCAGACTAAATAGATTTGAGTTAGTATAACTGAAGTTTCCATCTCTAAGTCACCAAGAAGCTGAGAACATTTTCAATGTCTTTTTGTTATTTTGGAGCTTTAAATTTAGGATTTTGGAATCCATGCAGTGAATTATTAACTTGCCGAACGTTACCCAACTATCAGAGATTTCCGTCTGTCTTGTTTTAATGGTCCGTTTCCTGATCTACACCTTCCTTTCCATTTCTGAAGAATACACTATGTGGGATAATGTGTGTGCATGGATATTAAGTGACTGACAAGAACAATGGAGGGGTTCAGAGACTGTCAATTACACAAGCATCTGCCAACATATTTTTCTCATATTTCTCCATCCAATTTTCCCCTAAAAGCAAATATTTGTCTAATTGTTGCGCCAAGGCACAGACACAGATCCCAGTGGCCAGATCTCCTATTTAAAGTCCATTAGTAGCTGGAAAGGAGCACTGACTTGGATTATGAAAGCCAGATGTTGCCGTCTCAAAAGGAAAGCGTTTTTTCTTGTCTGTGTGTGTGTGTGTGTGTGCGCGTGTGTGTGTGTGTGTGTGTGTGTGTGGGTGTGTGGGTGTGGGTGTCGGGTTGAATGGAGGATGGGGTGTTTAATGTGTGGGTCGGGGGCTGTTAGAGAATTTTTAGCATTTAAAATTAACCTAGAAACTAAAGACAGAGCATCTTTATGACCTTACAGACTAAATGAACACATAATTAGGATAAACACATCCATATTTTTTTCAGTAAGTGCATGAGAAGCCAGTCATATTCCCGACTCCACCTGCTTCCCCCCAGCTTTCCTGAGGAGCTTGACGCTAATTAACTTCCTGTTGGGAACATGCCCTTTCTTGGCACGCGGCTCCTTGGAATGGCGGGTGCGATGAAACCGGGGTGGAGGTGTAGCCCAAAGAATTTGTTTGGACTATGTCCCTGCTTCCGTGAATTCTGCCCTGTCAGGAAGTGTGACTCGGCCCAGACAATAGGCAATTGTGAGGCTGGACCTGAGCTAGCAGGAACCTCAACACACACACACACACACACACACACACACACATAGATGCCCATAGTGTCAGAGTCAACTTTAGTGACTTAAAACAGTCCCCTGAAGCCAAAGTAGCTGATCCAAAACTATACTTTTTCTCTTTTACCAGTCTACAAGCACTATAAAGAGCCCTGGTTGTATGTGATATGAAAAGACTGCTGTGAATCTCATGGGAAATGTCATCCCATTCCCTAATCCTGAATCTATCTGCTTGGTGTGATAACACTTAGGAGGACAGCTTACATAACTGTGTGTGTGTTTACTTAGTTTCGCCTGTTTTTAGAGTATGACCAAGGACAAAAACACAGGTCAAGAGTGTGTGTGTGTGTGTGTGTGTGTGAGTGTGTGTCCAGAGCTGTGAGGAATGTTGTAGTCTGACCTCTGACCCCTCTGTGTGTTTGTGTGTCCACGTCTTGCTTGTCTCCACTCATGCACACACACGCTTAAAAAGATCTGAAATCTTTCCCTTTGGCTTTTGACAAAGACTAGACACATAGTCAAAGAAAAACACCTGAAAGTGTACGCTTCCTAAAACAAACAAATGGACCATTGTGTCCTCATGTATCCGTCATTCTTTCGCAGTTAGCATAGTGTGTGTATTGCCAATAAATGTTTGTGTCTGTCTGAGCAAACTTGAGGTTTCTAGTCTGTTTCTCTTGGATCCTTTCGCCTGTGCATTTGAAGTCTGTGCACATATCTCAGTGTAATTACCCTTGTGGTGTGGCAGGGGTGGGATCTTAATGGTAGAGTGTGTCAAGGAGGGCATAAAGCGTGGCACTTTTCGTCATTTGTGTTATTATACAGTAGCAGCATTTTAAAGTGCAAGCTAGTATGATGGATAAATGAATTATTTCATTTATAAATGAAATAATTCATTTATAAATGGGGGGGTTAACACACAGTATTTTCCTTTGCTTAGAAGTAATCTAAGACTGACTTTCATATGATTTAGTCTTTTCAGGTGTAAATTCCTACTGCTCAAATCATTTTAATGCAATGAGGATGTACACCTAAAAAACATATCAGGGGAAAGTCAGGGGTTAATTGAAATTATTATTCATTTATCTGTATGAATAAATTATGTCCATTATTGGGAAAAAAATGTATTGTATATGTACTGTATTAAGTAGTTATTTGTAGAATTTATACATCATGGTAATCATTTGTTCATCATTGTACATCATTTGTTATGGCCCTTAATTTATGCTGATTTAAATAAAAATATTGTAATTCATTAAAAAAGAATCAAACAAGAATCACCATTAGGTATAATGGAATTGTGCACAAAAAAATAAAATAAATAAATAAAATAGGGGACCACACAATAGCTTAAAAATTTAACTTCATAAAAATATTATAAACTGAAATCATATTTCTGGTTTCCACCTCAACAACTATTATTTTTTTTAAGTAAAAACAATAAAGAATGCAGAATCAGACTCTTGAATCTTGGTTTAATGAATGTTTAATGAATTTGATATACAAGCACCCTAAATTAAAAAGGTTGACAGAAATAAAAAAAAAAATAAATA
>NW_015670386.1:1018129-1027052 GCF_001515625.1 Sinocyclocheilus rhinocerous | reverse complement strand
TAGCACTGCATCAAAATATCCATCTGCATCCTTCAGCTAAATTTCAGGAAAGTAAATATTCACTGGCAGGCACAGACTATCTGGTTGTTATGTGGTTACCGGAGCAACAGAACTCTTGGAGGACCAGGCTGGAGCCTGTGGCCTCTGGGCCGCTGTGTGTGAAGGCCTGTCGCTCTGTGGCTCTATGCCCAGCCACCACTCCGGAAAATTCCTTGGTAAGGGACGGGTCAGCAGCGGAGACACAGTCAAAGCCATATACAGCCATTTCACTAACTGCACCGTTAAATGGTTACCTCATTCAATGCGTTTGCTGAAGAATGCAAGTCAAAAAGGATGCACATTCATGTGGTTCGACATAAATCTGAATAAATCTTACATTTGTCTTTTCTTGCTGACAAACATTACACTAAAACTAGAGAAATTGCAGTTGGTTTGTGATTTGTGAGAAACTCAGTAGAAAAAGTCTGTGTTACATTGATTTTGCTCATGATCCGGCGCTGCGTCATCTGGCTCATAAGGCTTTCAGTCTGTTGATGTGAGGCTTTGCTAAGCCTGATGTTACATGCGCTTACCAAAACATTGGCATTTGCAGTTCTTAAGGACACTCAGAAACTGTGCTGTTCATTTCACACAGCCAACATGTGAAACGTTTGTTCTGACAGATCCCAACAAATGTGCGACATGGGGTAAACTACTGTTCAAACAGTAACATCTGATATTATGTGAAGGCCCAACCCTTGCTTAGCAGGAGTCCTGCAGCCTCAAAACAGTTTGTTCTTCTTTGACTTTGCCTTTAGCTGTTTTTAAGGTAAGCTGAATTGTGCATGTCTAAAAAATTAGATATTACAGAATATTATAGCCAGTGTTGAGGGCAACGCATTACAAGTAACGCGAGTTATGTAATCAGATTACTTTTTTTCATGTAACTAGTAATGTAACGCATTACTTTTTAATTTACAATAAAATATCTGAGTTACTTTTTTTAAATAAGTAACTCGAGTTACTTTGTTTTCCCATTCTTTTTTAGGGAGTAACGCAATATTGTAATGCATTACTTTTAAAAGTAACTTTCCCCAACACTGATTATAGCCCTTTTTATAGAATCAAGTATTTAACACTAAGTATAACAGACTCTGAGTTTCAAACCTCAGGCTCTATTAATTAACTTTACTCCCGATTTCTCTTTAATAAGTTGTTTAATTTCAGGTAAAGTCTATGTGGTAAAAATGAGACCAGGAAACATTTTTCGTGCCACATGTGTACCAAATAGTTATCGTCTGGATGAAACAAGAGGAACCAAAACAACACAGAGCAGGGCCAAAACATTAGATATGTATACATATTCACTCACATACTTCTTATGATTACGTTTCAAAACCTCTGCTTTGCCCTGTGGTTTCTTATCTCCCTGAATGATATTTCCTGTTGGCTGGCACAGGAGTAGCAGATTCCAGTGCAACGCATTTCTGTCTTCCTGTATAAATTCATACTTTGAAACATCCTTCCTACTGCTACTTTAAAGGTCTAAAACAACTTCTATAGGCGTTGGCATGTTAAACTTCCCAAAATCCTACCGTTGCCAATGTCATCACATAAATGGCATTTTCATGCTTACAGATGGCAGCTTTACTAAAAATGTGTTTTTGCACGACTGCATGTGGCCAGCTAATGATGGGCTGTGAATGTGCAGAGCTGCACCCTCTGTGAGAGCAGCTGTACCTGAGGTGGGACTCAGCAACTGGTCTGGGCTGATGGGTGAAGATGGTCAACAAATTAAAGTAGTTCCCTCTAACTTACAAGAAAGATATGAGGGAGAATTTTGAAGAACATTGAAAAGACATGCCGCATAATGAACAGGCTTACAGTTGCTGCTTCTGACATTTGTGTCCATATTCTGGCTCCTGGCTCCCTCTTATGGTCAAAATGTAGACCGAGTCTTATGAAATACTGATCTATTCAACCTGTGGGAAGACTAAATTAAATCACTTATTTAATGAACAGAAAAAAATGAAAAACATCTGTGACCAAAAACAAATACAATCAGTATTTGAACAGCAATAAAGATAACCTCATTAAATAGAGACCTCCTTAAATGCTCGATTATTAAAGATGCAGCATGTCATAAACAGGCAAATATTTATTATTATGCTTCACCCATAATAACTCCACCATGGAAGCCGGCACCAAGCAGATGTTTAATTCTTCTTCTTTTTTTCACAAAGGGAGTATAGGAGCTCTATCTGTTCAGCATACTCAAAACCTGGTCTAGAAAGAGAGGATGCAGATTAAATGCATGTCAGTGGTGCCTGTTCATTTAATTTACAACAAAATGTTGTTTATCCAACCTGAAACTTACCGACCAGGTGTTTCTAGAATCAGAGGGATATTATCCAGTCGAGGCTCATTAACAATTTCTCGGAAAGCAGTAATGCCTATTTGGCCACATCCAATGTCTTCATGGCGGTCCAGATGGCAGCCTAATTTTCCTTTTTAAAGAAAAATTACGCAATCTCAAAAGAAGTTACAAAGCTACTTAATATGGGATATATAGCTAAACTTGTCACACTGTCAGTGTTTTGCATATAAATTAAGTCACTCCACAAACAATTACAGCAATAGAGTGCTGTGATGAAGACTTTTTATTTTTGTAGGCCAACCAAGAATTTAGCTTCACTCTGGTTCCCTCGATAAAAATCCAATAGGATTTTTCCATTGGCTTTAGCTTAAAAAATCATAGGGGTGCATTACTGATTTATTTAATGATGTAGAAACGTGAAAATATATTGAGTTTGTGTTAAAGCAGCACTATGTAACTTTTTCTGTTTTCAAAATTTGCTAAATGTATATAATGAGCGAGTACATCATGAATTAATCTTCCAAACCGCGTTTTTGTCTTATTCCGAATCACTACGGTACACTTATAATAAGTACTTATATTTGGACTATTGTAGCCTGGTCGGGTCGTCACCGCTGCGGAGTAACACACACCTGCGTGAATCGCCATAGACATAAACTTAGAGAAGTAGCTCCGGTTGGAATGTTCTTCCGCGGGATGTGTGCAGTTGTGTTTATTAACCGCTAGAGCGCCAAAAGTTACATAATGCTGCTTTAACCACAGACCTTATTTCAGGCATTTAATCAAAATAGAATTCAGGACGAGGGAATGGAACATGCTAAAGTGCTAACTTGTTTCTTGGTTTTGGCCTACAAATTCCAGCAGCACTCTATATTGATAAGTTCAAATGAATGTTGGATACCTTTGGAGTCATTTAAGTGAATGGCTCTCAAATAATGCAACCCGACCACACGATCAAATTAATCAAGTATATTCTTCACTCCTCCAGGTGGTGAAATGTCATAGCCTATACAGAAGAGAATCAACTCAAATCTCAAATATATATATATCTTGCAGAATCTGCAAAATGTTAATTATTTTTTACCAAAATAAGAGGTCACACAGATGACAACTGAGGGACTCGTATGCAAATGCTCAAGAAGGAAACATGATGCATTAACCGGGAGGTGAAACCTTTTTGAATTTGAAGATCAGGGTAAATTTAACTTGTATTTTGTTTGTCTTCTGGGAAACAACATCTTCTGTAACTTCTGAAGGGCAGTACTAAATGGAAAAAATATGATATTTCAACAAAATAAAAAAAATTTACACATCTTCATCATGTTCAAAGGTTTTCACCCCCCTGGCTCTTAATGCATCATGTTTCCTACTATAATATGTGTAAACATACCTGGCAATAAAGCTCATTCTGATTCTGATTTTAGGAATTCAGCTATTATTTTGTCTTGTGGACATGTAAACATTGTTTATGTAAAATAAATAATTTGTAGTAATATCTATGGGACTTCATACCATACCTGCTGCAAAAGCATGGCAAGTGTCCAGACACACCCCAACACGTGTCTTGTCACGTACCCGGTCTATTATACTTCTCAGTTCACTGAACTGCCCACCTATAGTGCTGCCCTGACCACTCATGTTTTCAAGTACTATTGAAGGAAAATAAAGAACAAAAGAAAGAAAGAAAGAAGAACATTATTCAGCTAAATTTACCAGAAAGCATGAGCACAATTGCACATTCTCTAGAAATCATCAGGATTGTATAGTTGACCTGTAATGACAGCAGGGGTTTGCTGGTGTGCGTGGTTAATAGCTTGGGCAATTTTCTCCATGCATTTCTCAGGGGTGGAGTCTATAGAAGCTCCAGGGTGAAAGTTAAACTGGCTGAGGCCCAGTGCACTGCAGCGACTCAGTTCATCCACAAGCATGGTCTGGCTCTTACTGAACACGTCTGGATTTAAAAATGCAGAGTCATCTGACATACAATCTTAAATATAAAACATATGCAGCCTAGAGTACTAATTATAGGACTGAAAATTGATTAAATCAACTGAGCTGTTTTTGAATATTCTGTATTTGGTGCATGCACAGAACCACACATCGTGTACAGTCAGCGCACAAACCTTCTTTGGGGGAACCGCAGTTCATCAAATAAGATCCATGTGGCAGGATGTGTATCGGATCAAAGCCATGTTGAGCACAGGCTTCTTGAAATTGAACTGCAGCTGCTGTATCAAGGGCTGGTCTCGTCCAGGAGCGCTGGGAGCCCAAGAAAAGTGCAAAAGCATGACCTCCTATGGCCACACTTGATTCGACTGCTTTCCATATTCCTCCTTAAGAATATTTTTAAAATTGATATGCATTCAGCACAAACACCTTATTTAGAAAAAAGCTTTTTTGCTCACCTGATATTGAGACGTGAGCACCTATGTATTTTTTCTTTGGCTTCATCTTCCTTTTCCGTGCCATTTTTTCTTCTCTGCTGCTGCCATCTGATGGTTCTGCACCAGAATGTTGTGGCTCCTTTGTTTCAGTAACCTCCTCTGTATTCCTTTTCTTCTCGCCTTTTTTTCTTGGGGCCATATTTTTCTGAGTCAAGAATAAACATGTGGTTACACATTCTTGTTGGACACCATGGAAAATAAACTATACTCATGAAAACATTACTAATGATAATAATCTGTACTGATGAAAACATTACTAATGTTTATGGCCTAATGTTAGTAATTAGTAGATATTAGTAATAACCAAAAAGTGGTTTGGCGTTTTTTAACTCAGAGATTTAAAGTGCAATAAAAACATATTTCAAACAACATTTTATACTTAAAATGATGCTAAAACAAGTTTCAAAACTTCAAACTTGGACCCAGGGACCCCCAAGGCACCACAAGAGCAAAAAAAAAAAAATCAGCTGAAAAGAAAAGTGTAAAAAAGACTTTATTATTATTTTTTCATTCTGCATTATAAAACATGACTGGAAACCATGAATTAATCATGATTATTTTATTCAATGGACAGTTTTGTACAGTGGGTAGACAAAAGATTAATAAATAAGAATTTTTTTCCAGATAATATTTTTGTCTTTAATATTTTTAGTACAATGCCAACATAAAAATATTTTTTTAAATATGCAAACCTGTTGTACTTAATTTTTTATTGTACAAATGTAGTGAAGTTAAAGTCATAAGTTCCCAGAAAAAAATAATACTCAAGTAAAGTACAGATACTCAAAAAGTGTACTTAAGTACAATACTCAAGTAAATGTACTTAGTTACTGTCCGCCTCTGCTGATGATGCATGAGAATTATGTGCCTTATGTACTTTATGCGCAATGAACAACCATACAAAAAGTGCTAGACCTCAAAATAAACGGTTAATTTTTTTTTTTTATTATTATAGAAAGAGTTATTGGACTTTTAATATTGAAGGTCAAAAATCTCCCCCGGCTGCCCCCCTTCCGTCAGATCTGTCCAGACACACACATTCACACCGAGCAGTAAAATGGCCGACCGTCAACCAACTGGCTTTACAGCGCTTTAAACATAGATTCCGCCTCTTTCGTTTACATTATGGTATTTCATATTTAAAAACTATAGAAGGAGTGTTTTCATGACTAGCTATTAAATTTTGATGGAGTGTTGTATTTCACGTTGCCTCAAAACCTAGAAATTCGCACTTAAGCACTTTAGCTGTAACGTTAGCTAGAAGACTAGCTGCGGTGCATGTAATTCCTGAGGTAAGTTAAGTGCTTTGTTTTAAAGAGCAAATCATATAACATGTTGTTTATTACTATTGACAGTCGTATGCATTTGAAAAACCGCATTAGCTTGAAAGCATTTATGCGCGATACAGTTTTTCCTCGTCGACATCTGTTAGCCATTAGCTCGTTGCTAGTTAAACTAGCTAGCCAGCTAGTTAGCATCTGTCTGGTCTGGAAAGCAACTTCAGCTTTCCGCTGGTCGATCGTAAAAACATACCCGTGCGTATTTAGTACCTTACTAATTAATCTAGACAATGTTTGCATTAAATGAAAACAAATATGAGGTGGCTTTATGGTTTTGATGGGCAGTGTATCCTCGTCTTATAGTCCTGGCTCGCTATTGCTTCCAATATTTGACCAAAGGCATATTTATGCATGTCTGGTTTTGACAGTTGCTTACCCTTTTGATTTTTCTTGTGATCCGTATACAAATAATCGGCGGCTTCTGGGGGAAATTAACAAAACTACCTGAGATTTACGTTTAGTATGTGTCAATTTTATCTTGCTAACAAACTAGCCAACTCGGTAAGTTAACATTTTATTTTATTTATTTATTTAGTCATTTAGCAGACGCTGTTTGTTTTTTTTTGTTTAGTTTTTTTTAAATAATAATTAAGAATTAGAATAGAATAATAGAATAGAATAAGAAAGTGCTAGAGTTAGAGGGTCAAATAAAGGTGGAACAGGTGTGTTTTTAGTCGTTTCTTGAAGATGGTTAAGGACTCAGCTGCTCGGATTGATTTGGGCAGGTCATTCCACCTGCCCAAATTACATGGGCAGTAACATGCATCCGAGTTTGGCAGGACCACAAAAGCGTACGACTTAACTCACTATTTCAGTTTTTGCCGTTAAACACTCGTTTTAATACTTGTTTTTGCACGAATCGTTCAAATAGCTGACGTATGGAGTGTATGTAATATCATATATTGCACCGGAGGAAATGGGCGGGTGAAGGGAGCCCCTGTCCGACAGCTCTGCCCTGCCAACTGCAGGCTCACAGACAGATAGCAGCAGGAGTTTCTCCCATTATGAAGATCATGTATGATTTTAATCGGCATCCCTTTTAATGCATGGCATATGCAAACTCAGGCTGAGCCTAAAACAGCATACCATTGATGTTACATATACAGTGATTTGTGATAAAATGATAATGTGTTTGGTGCCGCTGTTATGCATTTGGATTGGTAACAGCCAACTGGTTGAAGGTGATACTCAGTGAAACTGTTCATTTTCCAGATATTTGGTCGTGCATACATAGACAAAAATAGGCATGTTTGTTTTGACCAAAATTGTTTTTTAAACAGTAATTCATGATTTTTGTAGAAAGGAGCACCAGAAAAGGGAACAGCAGTTCATGGAAGACAAGAAAAGGAAAAAGGAAGATAAAAGGAAACGGGAAACCTCACAGAAGGTAATTGTTATATTACGTATGATTTAATTATGTTTGACAGTTAAATTATAGTAAATTAATGCACATCCTGTGGTGGTAATACATGCGGCCACAGTGTAGGTGCGCATTCTGGAGTCACTTTTTCAGCTTATGTGTGTAGAAATGATTTAGCATCTTGTTAATAATTTGAAAGTCATCCAAGCCACTGTTACTAGTTTGTCAGAGAGTTATTTTAGAACTAGAGATACTAAAAGTAATATTGGATATGAAGTAGTTTGTCATCTTGTTCTTTTTTTCTGTAATTTTTTTGCTTAGCCATTGTCTATGTTTTTCTCGTTCTTTTGCTGTGGGTAGACTGTAAAGGACTGTTGACACCCAGAACACTAACTTTATTAGCGTCCACACCAACGGACAATATTCTAAGCGTGAGCTGTCATCTGCTGCTTTGAATGCTCAAACTCATTGAAGTTGGGTGGATTCTGATTGGCTGTCAATGTTTCTGAATCAGAATCAGCCATTCAGCAGCATCATGATATCTGTCATCAAGTCATGCGTGGCACAAATCTATGGAGGAATAAAACTCGGGCATTGTCCTAGCAAACATTGTTCTGTACTTTTAATAATGTTAGTAATTTTAAATATCCATACTGACTATTTTTTTCCTTGTTTCAGGTTGCAGAGCAAAAAAATAAAGGTAACTACGTTCTGTTGTCTTAAGAAGTGTTTTATAATAGTTTTTGCATTTTAATGGTGTTTTTCGTCTTTCATGTTTGTACTGTCTACTGATATTTAGGGCTGCAACTATCGATTATTTTAGTAATCGAGTATTCTACCGATTATTCCATCGATTAATCGAGTAATCGGATAAGAAGTAATTTTTCTTTATTAAAGAGCAATACTAAATATACAAAAGAAAACAAGATAGGTCTCTTAAAATAAACAACAAATTTTTTTTTTTGCTAATTTAAACAACTAACATTTTTTTGCTGAAATTGCATACATTAATAACTGTGAAAAATAAATCAATTTAATGCATTTAATTGCCAAATTACATTCAAAATGCAAATACAAATATATCAATAAAAATAAATAAAAAATACAATAAATAAATAAAAATATCAATTTTGCATTACTTTAAAAAAGGTAAACATTACAACCTAAAACTAAGGCATAAATCAAGAAATACAGTGGGGAAAATATTTATATGATCCCCTGCTGATTTTGTAAGTTTGCCCACTTATAAAAATTACAGACCCTTCATTTCTGTGGTAGGTTTATTTTAACTTATAGAGACAGAATACCAACCAAAAAATCCAGAAAAAACACATTATATAAAGGTTAGAGATTGATTTGCATTTCAGTGAGTGAAATAAGTATTTGATCCCCTACCAACCAGCAAGAATTCTGGCTCCCACAG
>NW_015670386.1:1015147-1017796 GCF_001515625.1 Sinocyclocheilus rhinocerous | reverse complement strand
TACTTGGTGCAGAAACCCTTGTTGGCAAGCACAGAGGTAAGACGTTTTTTGTAGTTGGTCACCAGGTTCGCACACATCTCAGGAGGGATTTTGGTCCACTCCTCTTTACAGATTCTCTGTAAATCCTTAAGGATTCTTGGCTGTTGTTTGGCAGCAGAACCGATACCGATCCGATACCAAAAATTCTGAGTATCTGTCGATACCGATATCGATCCGATACCAGCGCAGTTTTTTTTAAATCAGTGTAGAATTTTTATACTTCAATGTGTAGGTCGATCATCACTCTTTTGTATGTTACACACAATCTACTAAATATAGACAGCTTCATTATAAAGAAAAATAAACATAAAATATATAATCATAATCAATGACAAAATTACTATTATAAACTAGCTTTATGGATAATTCAGTAGCAGAAGTTACTCTAGAAAAATGAGTGCACAATAATTTGATAAAATCCTAAACTTTTAGTGAAAAAAAAAACATTATTTAGTGGGTAACAAATAAAAGTGAATAAGTGTAGGACTAAATCTGGTAGGCCTACACATTGCTCTTTGTATTGTTGTAAAATACATTCATGAAAATCAAGTAATATATAAATATATATTATAGTAGTCGACATTTGAAGTGGATCAAAACCTTTCATAAAAGTTGTCCTAAAACCAAAACAATACCCGTTCTTGTCTTAGGACAACTTTGATTAACTTTTTTGATCCACTTCAAATGTTGACTACTGTATAAATTAAAAGACATTTCTTTTAAATGTATAGCAGAGTAATGAGGCAGCAACATAGATAATAGATAGATAAGACTAACAAGAAAGGCTATTAATAATCTTTCATTGCGCAAATGTATTATAATAATAAAGGCTCCAAATACAGAGCGGCTCAAAGCGCTTATGCGCATCCCTTGTGCAGAATGATGCGCTTGAAGCAACACGGAGTCACAGCGCGCAGCGCTCCACATAGAGAAGTACAAAGCACAAAGTGAAGAGATATTGATGCGTAGTGTATTAAATATGTGCGTTAGTTTATTGAGCCTTTTCTTTTAACAGTTTTAAATTTCAGTTAATGTGCTCGTGACGAACAATTCATAATGCTCTCTACTCCAGTCTTGTGATCTAACCAGATATCCGGTAGAAATTTACACGATTTAGAAACAGCACGAAACTCCAGCAAGATAAATTCCTTTTATGCAAAACCATTTATCTTTATTTACAGATCAAGTATAACATTAAGAACATTTAATCGTCTTGGATAGAGTTTCATCGTCTTGACTGTCGTAACCGAACGCGCCAAGCAGTCTGAATGCTGAATGTAGGATGACAGACAGCCGCAGTGGAGAGAAGAGTTTACGTGAACTTGACTTAAATATTCACCTGTACCTCACATTAAACTGTGAAATGGCTTCAGAACACTTAAAATATAGTGCACGAAAACTTTATTGTGTTTTATAAATGTTTATGTGGCTTTCGTGGGGCTTAATAATAACACAGAATAGTATACGCACTATATCGGATTTGGATCGGTCTCGTCTGATCTCGTCTCATACCGATACTGAATATCGGCTCGGCGCACCCCTACTTTAAACGGGCCTGTACATGTGCCTTTTTGAGCAGTGGGACCTTGCGGGCGCTGAAGGATTTCTGTCCATTGCGGCGTAGTGTGTTACCAATGTTTCGCTTGGTGACTGTGGTCCCAACTGCCTTAAGATCATTAACAAGCTCCTCCCATGTAGTTCGGGGCTGATCCCTCACCTTTCTCATGATCATCCTTACCCCATGAGGCAAGATCTTGCACGGATTGTGTGGACGGGTGTCTTTTATACACCTAACGAGCTGACATTAGGAGTAACTTCTTAAAGTGACAGGACTAATCTGTGTTCCACATGGGCACATAACCAGTCTGTGGGTTCTAAAAACACATTTTTTAGAGTAAAAAAAATGTAAAAACATAAAATTAGAGTTATTTGAAGAATAAACCCTCTTAAATGTCTCTCTACGTACTTGTGTGTGTGTGTAAAACTTGTTTTTGATATCCTTCATATTCTGTGTGCTGGTCAGTTCACAGCAGTGATAGAAATGAATGTTTTCCAGTAAGTTTAAATTGATTTTTAAATTTTATGGGCATTTTTATCTAAAAGTGTGCATTATCTTTTGAGTCAAATTCTTACATTTAATCAGTTGATTAGAATAATAAGACATTAGGGCTGTTACCAGTATCAGTATCAACAAAATTCGGGCGTGTCTACTCCTGATGTGTGGAAGAGAGAGTGCTCAGTGCACAGGAGGTCAGACATGAGCCGAGCGACGACAGAAAGATATGGCGGATTAAAAAAAAAAACAACAACAAGAGGAAAATGTCTGCGGAACAAAAGAAGGCTTACGATAAGGCAAGAAGTAGGACCCGTGTAAATATCGGATCAGCTTTCCAGCGCTGGAGAGAACTCAAGGAGCGGAAGGCCTGCTATCGGACGCCGAGGTTGCTTTGTTTCTTTTCGATAAGTGAGTAACACCGTGTCTACACTGGATGCGAAAAGCGACCGCTGAAAATCTTTTGAAATTTGTGTCAATACGTCATAAATAGAACGCAGCAGCAGTTTTCTGTCGGGGATTTGTCGTGTCGTGCCGCGCCGCAACCAGTGTAGACC
>NW_015670386.1:1004456-1015075 GCF_001515625.1 Sinocyclocheilus rhinocerous | reverse complement strand
ACTGTTTTAAACCTTAGACCTCAGTTATTGTGAAAAAAGCCAGGAAATTTCAGTTTTGGCAATATGGGACCTTTAAGGATTGTTGTGGTCAGCTGACTCTTGAAGGTTTTGATATTCTTCATCTGTTTGCTGGTCAGTTCACAGCAGTGATAGAAATGAATGTTTTCCAGTAAGTTTAAATTGATTTTTAAATTTTATGGGCATTTTTATCTAAAAGTGTGCATTATCTTTTGAGTCAAATTCTTACATTTAATCAGTTGATTAGAATAATAAGACATTAGGGCTGTTACCAGTATCAGTATCAACAAAATTCGTCTTTACAATGCAGAGGAAACTCAGAAGCTGCATCTGAAGAGGCATTTAGATGTAGGCCTATTTGCACACTGTTTAATTGAGCTCAGAGGGACATGAATGCATTTAACCTGCAGTTACAAATGCATAAATAATATTTTGTTATTTTAAACATAAAACATTAACTACTGATACTTACAATTATTTTAAAAATGAAAAGATACTTTAAAGGTGGGGTATGTATTTTTTCAAAAACGCCTTTGAAAACTGAGTCGGGCCGAGTACCAAAACAAACTTGTAGCCAATCAGCAGTAAGGAGCGTGTCTATTTATGATGTGGAGGAGAGAGTGCTCAGTGCACAGGAGGTCAGACATGAGCCGAGCGACGACAGAAAGATATGGCGGATTAAAAAAAAAAACAACAACAAGAGGAAAATGTCTGCGGAACAAAAGAAGGCTTACGATAAGGCAAGAAGTAGGACCCGTGTAAATATCGGATCAGCTTTCCAGCGCTGGAGAGAACTCAAGGAGCGGAAGGTTTTTTATTGGCGAAATAGAACAAAAACAGGCAATATGGTGTCTAAAACGTAAGTCTGTTAATATTAACTTCTTGTTTATTGAACTGTTGCATAAAATCAGTATCACATTTGTAATCATGCTGATTTTTAGAGGTAAAAATTGGCACTCTTTGTGTGATATTGACTAACTTTCTGTGGTATTTTTATGCATAACTGTGTGGGGAGTGTGTGTGTGTGTCAGAGAGAGAATGAGACAATCAACATGAATGGCGCTTATTCTTTCACAAAGCATAGCTAATGTTAACTTAGGGACATCATAACTAGCCACCATATATTGATTTACGGTCTTAAATATGTCCAGCGTTTATCGGGTTGTGCGTCAGTAATAATGGTCCGTGGAAAACCCAGTGTTCCATGTGTAGTTACAGTAAATGGTCTAAACGAAGCCTTGAGGCAAACAATTTGCCTCGATGATTTTTTGTATTCGAGTTACTCAAGGAATCGTTTCAGCCCTACTGATATCCTGAAAGTTACAAAGATAGTGTGTCATTGTGCTGACAAGCACATGGAAAAGTGTGTTAATGTGTATAATCTATTTATTCTTTCCTTTACCTGAATGTAGCTTTTCTGCAGTTCTGCTCTCATTTGCTCCTAAATTTTCCACTACACAGTGCCAGAATTGACCAAGCCTCCATCTGCACAGTCTCCTGCCACCCCCAACTCAGCTTCCCCCAGCCCTGGCCCCGTCCCCTCTTCAACCCCATCCGCTGCCACCCCGGCTGCTGGCGCCCTCCCTCAGGGTGGGAACAATGCTAAGCGGCCGGCGGTGGCCAACGGACAGCCCTCCCCCGGCACACAGAATTCTCAGCGCTACATGCCCCGTGAAGTGCCACCTCGATTCCGTTGCCAGCAGGACCATAAAGTGCTACTGAAGAGGGGCCAGCCACCACTGTCCTCCATGCTGCTGGGGGGAGGCAACAGCGGGGGAGACAGCCCCAATGAAACAGTGGCTTCTGCCTCAGGTAAGAATCATCAAGTGAATCATTTGACTAACGGAGAAATTGAAACTTTGTTTTTTAAGGCTCTTTATTTAGAGAAATATGTGAAAGAGACCACAAACAGTAAGTTCTTTACATACACTTTAAAAGTTTGATTTCAGTTGGACTAAAACAATAATTTGTATTTTTAAAATGTAATGTAAGCTTTATAGTTAAATTGTCCATAAGTCTAACAAATCGTGATAATGTAAATGTAGCTAGCTTAGCTCAAAACACAATGCAAGGTATTGTACCAGTCTGTATCAAATTTTAGAATACTCATTGTGTCCTGTATACTTGGAGTATACTTGCACGCTGTAGTGTCACGCTGTAGGTTAGGGTTACATACTTCTTTGGAGAGTGGTTACAGCTTGCAGCAAAAAATTAAAGTTCACAAAAATGCATTTCTTCTGTGAAACACTTTAAAGACAGTTTGATAAATCTGTGTTTTTGTCAATACAATGAAAGTCCAAGTCCAAGGTGTTCCGAGTCCTGTATTGTTTTGAAACCCCAATGACTTAATTTTATGAAAATTATTTAAAAAATGAAAAGATACTTTAAATGTGAAATTAAAACCGCCAGTGGCAGGCAGCAAGTCACTGTTAATAAGTGATTCATTGCGATTGAACTGAATCATTTAAACGGTTGATTCATTCAGGAACGAAACACCGTCAAGTTGCTCAGAGACGCAAAACAGCGCTGTGGCTGTGCCTAGAATTATTTTTTGTTGGCGAAATAGAGCAAAAACAGGCAGTATCGTGTCTAAAACATAAGTCTGCAGAATTCTCAGCGCTACATGCCCCGTGAAGTGCCCCCTCGATTCCGTTGCCAGCAGGACCATAAAGTGCTACTGAAGAGGGGCCAGCCACCACTGTCCTCCATGCTGCTGGGGGGAGGCAACAGCGGGGGAGACAGCCCCAATGAAACAGTGGCTTCTGCCTCAGGTAAGAATTATCAAGTGAATCATTTGACTAACGGAAAAAGTGGAACTTTTTAAGGCTCTTTATTTAGAGAAATATGTGAAAGAAATCACAAAAAATAAGTTCTTTACATACACTTTACATGTTTGATTTCAGTTAGACTGAAACATTAATTTGTCTTTTTAAAATGTAAGCTTTTTAGTGAAATTGTCCATTTGTCTAACAAATCTAGATGATGTAAATGTTGTTCAGCTCCAAACACAACGCAAGGTATTGTACCAGTCTGTATCAAATTTTAGAATACTCATTGTGTCCTGTATGCTTGCAGTATACTTACACGCTGTAGTGTACACATTTCTTTGGAGGGAGTTTACAGCTTACAGCAAAAATGAAAGTTCATAAAAATGCATTTTTTCTGAGAAACACTCTAAAGATATTTTGATAAATATCTGTGTTTTTGTCAGTACAATGAAAGTCCAAGTCCCAAGTGTTGCGAGTCCAGTGTTGTTTTGAAACTCAATTACTGAATTGTATGGACAACAGCAGTTCTTCAAAATATCTTATTTTGTGTTTCACAGAAGTTATGCAGGTTTGGAATGGCATAGGTGAGTAAATGATGACAGAATTTTGGGGGTGAATCATCCCTTTAAGACTTTGAGACTTGTTTGTATCATATTGGTTTAGTTTATATACATGTAGGTTGTGTGTCATAAGAAAATTATCTTGGAGGTTCATGAATAGTTTGGTATTTTGTTTCCAGATCCAAGCCAGGGCCTTGTGGGTCCAGCTGCTCCCTCACTGCCCCATACGTCATCCTCCTCATCAATCGCTGCTTCTTCTTCTTCTTCAAATTATGCAAATTCCATGTGGGGGAACAGCTCTGGCAGTCAACCCCTCTCTCAGGGCAGGGAAAAGGTGATAGTGGACCGGTCAGACCTGGAGGAATGGCCCAGTATTGCTGCTGGGGATGGGTCAAAGGCAGGGGATACAGCAGGTACCGGAGGTGCGGACAGTAGCGGAATTCTGAACTGCAGCACCTCATGGGGTGAGAGGCATCTCCAGCAGCAAGCGAAAGTTGTGGGAGGAGGAAACGGGAGAAAAGGAGTGAATTCTGGCAGCCCTTCCCCACCCACATCCTCCGGTTCACCCAATGAATGTATGCAGTCTGGTAGTGTTTGGGCTTCATCCTCCCATGAACTCATAGGGGGGAATGCAGTAGCAGCAGGCTCATTGCCCCCCATATCCAAAGCTGCCCCTCTCCCAGGGAGCTCCGATAGCTCCCTTGGTGTCAGCTGTGGGATTCCAGGTGCCAATTTTACCCCTAATGCCAATCCCTCTGCTTGGCCAGCCCTGGGACAGGAAGGAGCTGGGACAGTTGCAACAGAGGGTGGCTCCTCTTCCCTCCAAAGCTCATCTTTGTCTGCCAGCAACCCTCTTTCTGTGAATCAAGCCTCTCATCAGCACCAACTTCACCAAATGCAATCCAGAGACAGAGAGCCATCCTGTGGAGAGTGGGGTGGTGCAGCACTGGAAGCAGGAGCAGGACCAAAAAACACAGGGGTGGCAGAGGGGGCTGATATGGACTCTGGAAGCACAGGTGGAGGGGACGGCTCCACTTCTTCTTCCTCCTCCACCAGCTCATCATTGTGGAGAGCTCAGCCTTTCCCTGCAGACTCCAAAACGGGTGCCTCAAGGACTGAATCTTGGGAGGATGGAGCAGGTGGGAGCTCTGTGTCTGCTGAAGGCAGGAAAGCGTGGGGTTATGCCAGTCAGGATGATCGAGGAGATTTGACGAGGGGAAGTGCATGGGGAACAGGAAGTGGGGGTCAGACCCCCGGGGTATCTCAGGGAGCGTGGGGTCGGGACCATATGTTGGTTGGGGAGTGGGGGGCGTCCAGTGGTGTTGGGGGTGTCAGCAATCCAGGTGGGAAAGATGGTTCGAGCAGTAACAGCAGCAGCGGCGGCAGTGTCGGTAACCCGACGACTTCCTCCACACCTTCAAATATGACAAGAGCTTGGGACAATCAGAAAGGAGTTGGGGATGTAGGAGCAGGAGACTCGAGTGAGTGGGGAGGCCAGGGTAGCAGAGGTGGGGGAGGTACCTCATCCTCCAGTGGCGGAGGAAACTCCAGAAGTGGCAATCAGCACCATGGCCACCACCGCGCTCATCAACCTCCCAACCCTGAAGTGACCTTACAGAATCTGCTTAGCCGGTCTGACCTGGACCCTAGAGTGCTGTCCAACTCTGGTTGGGGTCAGACACAAATCCGTCAGAATGTGGCATGGGATTTGGAGGGAGGTGGCGGAGCAGCGGCACCAGGTGGAGCAGAATCCTCATCTACAATGAGTGCACCTGCCCACGCTCAACCGTACTCTGGTCCATCTACCACCACAACTACTGATCCATCTTCCTCCTCTCTGCTCCAAGGTGCAGCTCTAAATGCCAACTTGAACTCAAACTCCATCCTTGGGCCACCCGCTGTTTCACCTGGTGAAGGTTGGGATAACAGTAGTAGCAACAGCAGTTCTTCTTTGCATGCCAGAAGCTCTCCACCCTCGGGTGTCAATATCCAAAACCCTGGCGTCTCACAATCTGTAGGTGGTGTAGGTAGTTCAGTCGGTGAACAAGGCAAGCCATCTGGGGGTTGGGGAGGGACTGCTTCATCAGAGGGCCATGGGAAAGGTTGGGACAGCGAAGGACATGAGTGGCGAGAATGTAGAGCAGGGAGCTCGTCAGGCAGGTGGGGAGATTTCCAAACACAGGGTACTCCATCAACTGGAGGAAGTGGCTGGGGAGACCGTCAGGAGGAGAAAGGAACAGGCGGTTGGAAAGAAATGGGACGGGGGGATGCGGGCAATAGGGGAAAGAGAGGTAGCAGCGACTGGGGAGAGAATGAGCCCAAATCATGCAGTGGGGGTTGGGGGGATGGGAAGAGTGGTGGAGGTACTAGTGGGGACTCAGAAGTGGGTACATGGGGTAATTGGGATGAGGGAGCTCCTAGAGGGTCATTGGGAACTGGAGGTAAAGGGGCAGGTGGAGACATGGGTGGCAAATCTCACCAAGGCTGGGGTGGGAAGATGCACCCGTCACAGATGCCAAACAGCCAATCGGCCTCACAGAAAGGCCCGGCACAACAACAGCAGCAGCAACAACAATCACAGCCTCAGCAGTGTCAGTCGGTGGACACAGGGGCCATGCAAGGGGGCTGGGGAAGACCAGCAGGTCCTTCAGCCCAGAGCCAAAGTTCAGGGTGGACTTCAGGGCCCATACCCCAAGTTTCCAGTGGCTCTGGAGACACATCAGAGCCCAGTGGTTGGGAGGAGCCTTCTCCACAGTCCATCAGCAGGAAAATGGAGATTGATGATGGAACATCTGCTTGGGGTGACCCCAACAACTACAACAACAAAAGTGTGTGGGATAAGAACAATGCCCCATCTGGCCAGGCACAATCAGTGTCCCCTCAGCAAGCACCCCCAACCCTACAGCAGCAGCCACCTGGAAGAATGCCAACTGGCCTTGGGAATAGGGACATGAACCTTCCACATTCAACAAACAAGGGGCCAGGAATAGGTAAGAACGTGTGCTTTCCTTTGAAGTAGGGGTGGGCGATATGGAAAAATTATATCACAATTTTTTTTAGAAATATCACAATTTACGATTTTATCACGATTCTTTGTCATGTTGGTTTTACTATTTTGTAAGTTGTTTGAGCATAACAGCCAAACTAATTTCCCTATTATAAAAACAAAACCTTTCAAGGTAACAAGATAAAATAAAAAAGGCAGATATTAGGGATGGGCATTCCAAGCAAAAATAATATTCAAAAACCGCAGGGTATTATTCAATTATTATTCGAAAATCGCACCCCTTCCCCGCATGCACGCACAAACACCCATAAACTGAGAGAGAGGGAGAGAGACGGGATTTACACTTTCAATCTGTATGATAAACTGTTTAATTCAGAAGATAGGCTGCCTTAACTCAAGCCATATAATGATTGTAACTAGGGATGCACCGATACCACTTTTTCCAGTGCTCGCCCGACACCGATACTTTTATTTTTGGTACTTGCCGACAGTGTTGGGAGTAACGCATTACAAAAGTAATAATATTACAGTAGTATATTACTTTTTGCTGTAACGTAGTAATATAACGCATTACTAATACAATTTGGGTAATATTATTATGCTGTCTGTTGTTCTGTTGTTGGTGTTTCTTTGTTTGAATATGGCGCTTATCACATGCTGTGTGGTATCGGCGTTTGGTATCGGGGCATTTTAACGAGTACGAGTACAGGAGACCAGTATCGGGCCCGATACCGATACCAGTTTCGGTATCGGTGCATCCCTAATTGTAACGTGTTGAAACATATTAATATAATAAACACAACCGAATGATGGCACTTATTAACATAACAGTCCGTCGATTAGCATAAATGTACTGCTCATAAGGCTAGGACATTTCCATTTAAAAAAATGAAACCCCTAAAGTGAACAGATACGAGATGGGAGGAAAAATATACTTCGATATCTTCTGTCGCAATTATATAGTTGGGTAATTATACTGTATATAAACTGCGGGCATCAGGGAGCCGTTATTAATATGCGGGGCATTTAAAACGCTTTTGAACACTCTTGTTTTTTACTTTCACTTTCGAGATTCGCGATCACATGTACGGAGCAACACTCGGCAGTACTTACCACACATTTTACAAGATTAGATGTTTGTCAGTGGTGCTCAGGATCTGCAAATCATTCGCCATCGTCCTATCGGTCATCTCTCCTTACTCTGTTTTTGTGGTAAGTGAAATGTTATGTTCTGTAATGTAACAGGCTACCGCTAGCAAGTGGCTAACCATGTCCCTTTAGTGGCTCCGTAGAAAGCGTTATTTGTTTTCCGCGCCTTTCTGAACATGGATTCAGCCACACTTCTAACCCAGTCGGGGGTGTTTGTGGTCCGCACAGAACTCTTATTTGACATTGTCCCAAGTTACTGTAACCGTTATATGCTACGCAAGTCTTTTTTTATGCCACGCAAGTCTACACTGTGCGCGTGAGACAATGTGTTCTTCTGTTGTTTTTGACAGCTTTGATGTGCGTTATTGGCAGCGGCACCCTCTGCTTACATGAACGCGTCACCACCGCATTAGCACGGAAAACATGGGGAGATTTTTTAAGACAATAATCGCACAACCTATTCGATATTCTATATTTAAATCAACTAATTGAATATTAGAAAATCGTGACCCATCCCTAGCAGATATTTAGGCCAAAGTGGGCGAAGATAAAAATCTTTGTCATTATTTTATCTTTGTTATTAAAAAATAAGAACAAAGATACACATTACAACTACACATAATATACAAATAAATTAAACAGTGCTTTATTTTCAGGTACAATAGGTGTATTTAGCAGTAGCATTCAAGAAATTGAATGAACAAATATAAAAATAATACATTATATAGACGGATTCCTAATACAACTATTTTAAAGATCTTCAGTCAAGAATAGTGAGTGATTTTTTTCTTTGCGTTCTGTTGTTTTATTATTGTTAAAGGAATAGTTCACCCAAAAATAAAAATACTGTCATCTGTCTGTCAATTCTGTCATAGTTAGGGCTGTGCAAAAAATCAAATGCGATTTTCATGCGCATCTCGTCAGTAAAGCCGCTCCTGTGAATAGTAGTGAATCTCCAGCACGTGCTTTCAGATGGAGCGGCATTTACTACGCGATTTTGTGTAGCTTGTCAGTGAACTACGGCTCTGTGTAGTAAATGCCGCTCCATCTGAACGCGTAGTTTTAGTGTTTTATTTTTTACATAGTGTTTTATTTTTATACCATCATTTACTCACTCAAAAGTTGTTTTAAACCTGAAGGAGTTTATTCTTCTGCTGAACATAAATGCTATTTTGAAGAACGTGGAAAACCAAACAATGGCTGGTCCACAGTGACTTCCATAGTATTTTTTCCTACTATCAAATTTAATGTGGACCAGCAACTGTTTGGTTACCCACATTCTTCAAAATATCTTCTTTTCAGTGTTCAGCACAAGAAAGAAATTAATACAGGTTTGGGTGAGTGAGTAAATAATGACAGAAATTAAATTTTAGGGTGAACAATCCCTTTAACACTAGAACCGCCAGGGGTCGCTGTATACCTAAAACCACCAGCGGGTAAATTTTACCTACGCACATGACAGCTGTTTCTGAATGGCTAAAGAACATATTATTTCACTGCATTATGCTACTGTCTTCACAAAGAAGTGTCTAGAGTCATGAAATGATTATGTCTAGTCATCAACTATATTTTTGTCCTGTTGTTTTATGTTCAAAACTTTTTTTATGCAGGCTACACAGTCACTTTTCATAACGGTCAATATTACGCTAAACAAGCCTGCACTGACAACGAGAATTAGAAGGAAGTAAATACATATTTAGGTGGTGTAACAGGCTATTATAATACAATGTCATTAATCAATATATTAAGATAACCTATGTTATTTAAATTACTAAAATAGCCTATAGACAATAATGAGCAATAATAATTCACCACATTGCATAGGATGATGCGATGACAAATTCAAGCGCACAGCTTCACCTAATTAATTATTAATTTGTTTAGTTATATCATTTATAATTTGAATTATACAAGAAGAACACCAATAAACTTCGGGTAATTAAAAAAAAGGTTTTATTCATTAGCCTACATCAGATCTGATTTTTTTTCTTCAGGAAACAGGCAGACTAGAATAAATATCAACACAGAAGCGAACAATAAACGATAAAAATGGCAAAACAAAAATTAAATAATTAATTTTGACAAATTTTGAACAATTATGAGTAACATTAGGATAAAACAACTAAATATGATATATTGATCGCCGTCAGATGCTGAGCCGACAGGACTCTTTACTTATCTCCCCAGACTCAGACTCTCCATCGCTCATGGCATTTAGTGCTTCTTATACCTCTTCAGCATTCATAAATCGCCTTCTTTTACTCATTTTGTCTTATTTATTGAAACTGATAACCGCTAATTCAGTGAGTGAAAGGTGTTGCCTAGCAATGTACTATGTTAAAACATAAGCGGCACGAAAATGACAGCGCGAAAATACAGGCATATAGGTGGGTACATTTGACCCGCTGGCGCTTATAGGTATAAATGCCCCGTTTTTTTATCTGGTTTTATCTAAACAGTTTTTAACAACAGGGGATTGTAAATCACACAATTTTAGTAAAAGTCAGTGACTGGGAGACTTGAATGTTTTATTAAAAATCTTTTATGTACGTTTTAAAAACAGCCACGGGTAAAATTTACCCCGTGGCGGTTCTAGTGTTAAATATTATTTAACATTTGTTTAATGTAATGTAAAACAATAAAAAATATATATTATTGATTATTGCAATTAATAATAATAATAATAATCATCATCATCATCATCAATCAATCCAGACTAAGCCAGTTGTCTAGTATTTGCTGGTTTCAGCTGGACACCCCTACATGGTCAAGCTGGTATTCAGCTGGTTTTAGAAGGTTTTTTTATGTTGAACAGTAGAAATAAACTCATACAGGTGATTTTCATTTTTGGGAGAACTGTTTTATTAAGACCTAGTCTTATTAGCTAGCAATCAACCAAGTGGTAATATGTTGTTAACGTTACACTAGCCTTCTTGATCTGTTTGTTTAGTATGACTCAAGCTAAAGTTGTCTTCCCACTAGAATACAGTGTTGAAAGCATGTCAGCTACAAACCCATTGTCAAACGGACGCTCCGCTGCAGGTGGTAGCATCTCGTTCACAGGCTCCCTGTAGATCTTCTCATCTCCATTTCTGATGCATCCTACCGTGGAGAAGT
>NW_015670386.1:998331-1004171 GCF_001515625.1 Sinocyclocheilus rhinocerous | reverse complement strand
GCACGAAAATGACAGCGCGAACATACAGGCATTATATAGTGGGTAAATTTGACCCGCGCTGGCGCTTATAGGTATAAATGCCCCATTTTTTTATCTGGTTTTACCTAAACAGTTTTTAACAACAGGGGATTGTAAATCACACAATTTTAGTAAAAGTCAGTGACTGGGAGACTTGAATGTTTTATTAAAAATATTTTATGTACGTTTTAAAAACAGCCACGGGTTAAATTTACCCCGTGGCGGTTCTAGTGTTAATGACAGTCGGCTGCATGTTTAGTACTGTCCCTTTAAGAGCTGCATGCATCTAATATACAGGCACGCATCTGTTTTTCTCTCAACTGTTTACTTTAATTTTAGACATAATCAACTGAGTCTATATGTAAACCTTGTGTGTTTTGACAGTATTAGTGCAAAAGATAACTTAGTTAAGTAATCAGGCACTGTTTGACAGGCTTTTTAGTGCGAGCGCTTCAGGTGTACGCGGCGCTCAGAAAAAGCGCACGTCAAACCAGCGTGCAAATTAAACATTTAACCGGCAAGGCTTTAAAGCAGATGCAAATAATGTACTTTTGTGACACTGAATAATACAGTGTCCTGTGAGAGTAACTCTACCGCTGAGTTAATACTGATGTGAATGCATGTGACGTTGAACAGTATATTGAGATGGAGGTGCCAGAACTGCAACTGATAGAATATGCACTGTAGCACGATAATACGATATTTCTTCAAAAGCAGATCGTGGAGACATTTTTATTAGGGATGCACCGAAATGAAAATTCTGGACCGAAACCGAAAATTCTGGATGCACTTGGCCGAAAACCAAAACCGAAAATGCATTGTAATGATTATTTATTATTTTATTAAATAATATAAAGTAATTTTGTAAGATTTTTTAAATTTAACTCAATTTTAATGATACTGAATTTAAAAAACACAAGCCAATAAAATAACCACACTTTTACTGAAAGTAACACAATAAAACTGGACAGAATTTATATTAATATTGATAACACTTTACATTAAGGTTCATTAGTTAACATTAGTTCAATCATGACAACTCTCAGAAGATTTTAGCATGGTGATGGATATGACAATGTTAATGTATTTGGTCTTGGCGGAATAGATCTGCTACGCTGCTGCTGAATTGCTGCTGCTGTTGGTTATTGCTGTAGTTGTAGATTATTGCTGCTGCAAGCAAGTACAGGAACTTGCTACTGCCAATGCATGCGGCTATACGGTGCCGTGAGTATTTAAGACATACTGCTGCTGTACAAATAGCATATAAAATAACCCCGTAGCAGATCTATACAGGTGGAGCTGGGGAAGGTGGAGGGTTTCAGGGAAACTCTGAAAGTGCGCTGCAGGAATCTTGAGTGAATGCTAGCCAGCCATATAAATGCAAGGCAGTAAGCTCATTGGCTGCATATGCAGCATGAACCGATCAGCTTGTGCCAAGTTGTTTAACTCTCTAAATACCATACAGTTACAACAACCCGTCAGCCTGTGCTATCTAGATTTTCATGACTGAACTATATATTTAACTAGGGATGTAACGATTAACCGCGAGCCGGTTGAAAATCACGACAGGGCTCTACAGTGCGACCATTTCAGTCGCATTTGCGTACTTTGATGTCATACACCGATCGGTCTGCACACGCAAAACAAAGCCAAAACCTAGATATTTTAGGCAATATAGAAATCCAGGACGCGTCCTGGAAAAATGGCACGTATGGTCACCCTAGTGTAGACGGTGTAAATAAAAGATTAATTGTGCAGTGTATAGAGCTTCGTTGATTACAAATGTGAGATCGCGATGTTTTTGAACGAATCTAGTGAGTCAGTGATTCATGATTACCCATTCATAAAGACAGTCACTTGTTCGAATTAATCAATTGAATGAATGATTCAGTGATCAAGTCAGTGACTTGTCGCCACCTGTTGGCGGATTTAGTTTCATTTTTAAAGTATCTTTTCAGTTCTTTAAATCATTTAATATTTCTATATTCAACATTTTTTTAAACATTAATCTTAACATGAATTTATGGATTTAATTGCACTCATGCCACCTCTGATCCTCATTAAATGTCTGAAAATACACCTACAAGCCACTTTTGTGTTCTTCTGTGCTACCTCTGTACAAATTAATTTTAATACTAATTTCATTTGATTAGTAACTTATTCTTCTTATTCTACTTGTTCTTATTCTATGGTTTTATCTAGAATTTTAAAAAAGCTTATAAAATACATTTTTTTAAAAATTTGACATAAAAGATGACACACTTTTAATAAAGATAAAGATTAATAAATACTGTAATGTATTGTTCATTGTTCGTTCATGTTAGTTAATACACTAACTAACATTAATTAATGGAACCTTATTGTAAAGTGTTACCTTAATATTAAATATCAATATTTTTATTCACTTCTATGTAACAGAATCAGATATAAGTTTTTTTTTTTTTTTGGACTAATTATCCAAATAATGTATTGTCCTACAGATCTATTATTATCAGAGCATATGAGCAGAGCATAGCGTCACTGAAGGTAGCATCATTTTACCAGTGTTGTCCAGTACAGCTGTACTACAGCATGTTACAGCACAGTAGCGCTACTACAGGAACAAGTGTACTGCATAGAAATTTTCTGTCAGCGCATTATTTGAGCGGACTGCTTTTCCGGTGAGCATGAGCGGAACACACATTCATAGAGCGGAATATTGAGCGGAGCGTCAAACCGCGCAGTGATGAGGAGAGTGAAACCTGCTCGCTGAACACTGCCGGGCGGGGTGCGGCACGTGGCCCGCCATATATATTATTATATGTAGCCTATATTTTCGGCTCGTATTTTCGGCCGTTTTTCTCTTTCGGCCGAAAATGACATTATTTTCGGCGGCCGAAAATTCGGTGCATCCCTAATTTTTATCGTCCATGATCAAAAATCTCTACTTTGAAGTGTCTATTTTAAGGGAATTCACTGCTGCTTCTTTTTAACCCTTTGTGAAACATGAAAACGTGTCAACAAACTCTAAAAGACACCATTTTTAATTACCTCATGGTTATTTTTGTTTTAGCATTAAATCATTGTCAGTGCAACAGAAGCCCAAACTTAAAGTTATTTGGTTTTATATTTAAAGAATAAAGAGTACAACATTAGATATTTTTGACTCTTGCTCTTCGCTTTGCTTTCAGGTTGCATAGTAGTGTTGTCAAAAGTACTGACTTCGGTACCAGTCAGTACTGCAATTTTAAAAACGTCCATTTCCCGCTAAGATTTGAGCACTGTTGAGCGGATTCTTAAACACCGCTGATTGGCCATAGTGTTCACACGCTCAACAGATATGACTGTAATTGGCTACAATGATCATCGCTTCATGCTCTTCACCGAGCGCTCACACAGAAGCACATAGGAGCATTTAATAAACCACGTATGTCAGCGGATCCCTAACATATCTACACATAAACAGATCCACACTGACAGACACAGCTTTCAAATGCTGAACACTATGGTCAATCAGCGGTCTTTAAGAATCCGCTCAACAGCGCTCTAATCTTAGCATTTTAACATTTTTAAAATTGCAGTGCCGACTGGTACCGAAGTCGGTACTTTTGACAACGCTGTTGCATACCATAAAACCATATTGATTATAGCATTTCTTTTGTTTATCTCTTAGCTTCTTCTGGATGGGGAGGTAGTGGCTCTCCTTCCAGTCCATGTGTGGACAGCGGTACTGCAGCCTGGGGTAAATCTACTGAAGCACCCACTAATTGGTGCAACACCGATGACACTGGCAAGGCACCAGGTTGGGGGGATCCCTCTCCCAATCCAGTGAAGTCTGGTGAGTCTGGATAATTTTGTGCTACCAGTAATGGAAATGTGTTTGGAATTAAACTGTTCCCGAATGTATTCATACTTATGAGTGTTTTAAAGTATTTTTCTTTATATTTACAGGTTCAAAGTCTATGCAAGAAGGTTGGGGTGAAGGAGAGGGATCAGTCAGTGCTTCACGTCACTCCAGCTGGGAGGAGGAGGATGAGAGTGGTGGTGTATGGAACAGCGCTGGTTCTCAAGGCAACAGCTCGTCCTACAACTCTGGAGGCTGGGGAGCCAAGAAGGGCAACAAGGTATGTCAGTGGTCAGGCTAGGGTCAATATTCATGCAAATCTGAAACTGAAGTTACTCCTGATTACTAGTTACTGAGCTTTCTGTCTAATTTTCTTCAGGGTTCCTTGAAGGGTGCAGGAGACTCTTGGATGAACCCAATGACAAGACAGTTTTCAAACATGGGGATTCTGGTAAGAAATTATGAAAGAATTGTCTTAGATATGGAATTTAGACTTTTTTTAATGTAATCACAGCAATCAGTTGTAATTGACCTATCGGTAAGCCCCGCCCCCCTTAGTTACTTTTGCGAACTCGGACAAACAAACAGAGTTGCTAACCGTCTTACAATGACAGCTGTCAGTGTGAAAACCTTGTCCCTATAACTTTTTGATCAATTTTGGACACAGAAGGACCACCATTCAAGTGGGACTTAAATATACCATGGAGGGATATATAAAATATTTTAAAATAAATATTGTGGGTATTAATTTGGAAGCGAGGGTTTACAGATCGCAATGCAAGCGGGAGAATCCTCGATTATGTTACGTTCGACACGATCGCGGATAACAACATCCCAGATCAACACTGTTCATGTATTGCAGGGTACGATTAAATTAATTTAAATTTAACCAGTTTAATATGAAGAGACAGTGAAATGTAGACTTTCGTTTGTGTTTTTGCCCTACACTGCACAAGACACGAGAACAGTCCGCTATTTAGGTTTGTATGGACTCACTAACTTTAACATTAGCCAGTTTTAGCCAGAGATACATTTCTAAAGCACAAGATAACATTAACGTTCTGCTTGAGCAGATGAAAATTGTAACTTAATGAGAGTATGACAACCAGATAACAAACGTTTTTGTCTTCATTGAGATTGGGGGTGAATGCTTTGGGACATTTTGCTCCGTTTTGTTTGGGTTTAGGAAATAGAATAAAATAAATTCCATTGCCTATCCTCTCAGGATACCTGGAATCACTGTTACAAGTACCCCAGGCACATCGTTTTTCCATTTGTTAAACATAAACCCCATAAAAACGATGCGAGCTTCGGATCTTCCAATGTTTCTCTATGGCTCTGAAACCTACAGATGTCCGAGTTCCGCTCCCCGTGCAACTGATACCAGGGATTAAAGTTCTCCGTCGCTACGACGGATTTCTGTTAATTGCAGCAAGTCTACGACGGATTTCCGTCAGTTGGAAAAAATTATGGGAAAAGAAACATGTAGCGCGATGTTGTTGTTGTTCTGCTGGCACACCAAAAATCATCCTGCAGCTTCTCAATGACAACATAGTGATGCCGCTCGCATCATTCACAGTCGGGTTATTAGCAGAGAACACAGAGCAGAACTTGAATTTCGGTGCGGGATTGCGGCTATTAATAACAATTCTACTCATTCCAAAGACTATAGAATACCCTTAAAGGGACTTTGTCTTATTCCCGCAGGTTCCGCGCTTATAACGCGATGATAGATGACGGAATGTATCATTTGCACGTGCTTTTGAGTCTTGAGAACTCACTCGCGCGCTCTCATTTTCTGTGCGCCCACAGATCGCGATAAGGAGAGTGACAACTTTTAATAGTTATTAAGGGAGTTTGCAAATGTGATATTGATTTAATACAACAGTTCAATAAACAAGTACTGCCTGATTTTGCTCTCTTTCATCAACGAAAATAGTTCCAAATAAAGTAACAGCTCAGCCGCTTCACATCTCTAAAAGCAAACACAGCGGTGTTT
>NW_015670386.1:989001-997597 GCF_001515625.1 Sinocyclocheilus rhinocerous | reverse complement strand
TATATATATACACACAAACATTTAGGCCTATATAATCTTAGCAGGACACGTACAAAGCTTACTTTGTAATGGCTTGACTGGACTTGCAGAAAAACCCTTATAGTTTTAGAAATATGTATAGAAACTTCCCTTTTCTTTAAGTCAAGAAACAAGAGAAGTGCAAGCACCAAAAAAACAATTGGGAAGGCAAAACACGGATTTAAAAAAACGGATAAAGGAACACAGGATACATTCCAAAACTGAAAGAGAGATCACAGAGATATCATAAAAAAAAAAAAACACATCACACGTTCCATGAAGAACAACAGACTCTGTTCCTTTTACTAGGTGAAAGGACACAAAACCTCATATGGGCTGTGTCTCGAGAAACAGTCAACTACCTATAGGAGTTTTGAAAAGCACATGAAATGTAATATAATATGAGCGTGCCTATAATGTTGTTTGGATTGACAGCTAGATTTGAGACACCGCCACGGTGTAGTATTTCAGAATTTACGGAGATGAAGAAAACCCTCTCAAGGGCATGTGCCTCATGAAAATAAGCAGGTAGGAGGTGCCAAGACAAATTACCAGATGGACTATTTGGTAGTTAAAGGGGTCATATGATGCTTTTTTAAAGATCATTATTTTGTGTATTTGGTGTAACAGAATATGTTGACATGCTTTAATGTTCAAAAAACCCTGTTCCCCTCACACACACACACACGACGCGTGTTAGAACGAGCCGTTTTAGGTAGGCGTGGTTGACTCTTAACTTTTATAAAGAATATCTCTTTGGATTTGAGACTTTAGTTTTTGCAACTTTACAGATCTTCTTTATGCACCAAGAGCTTGTAACACTCCAAAGAGAAAGGAAAACTTGAAATCGCATCATATGACCCCTTTAAAGTACTGTTAATTTAATTTGTATCTTGCTGTTGTTGTTTTTTTGTGCTATTGATTGTCATTAATTTATTTGTTCTTATTTTATTATTTACTATTTACTTGCCATTTTTAGTTAAAATAAATTCAATTCTGAGTGCACATGATACTTTGGTGGGGAGGGGAGGGGGCGTGGTCCATGAGAAATAGTCCTGCCACCACAGCTGGAAAAAAAATCCTAGGAAACACTGCATACATTTAATAAAATTAGAAAAATGCCATTACAAAGCTAAAAAGAAAATCACTTTCAGTCAAATGTCACCTCATATTAGGAAAAATTTTTTATCAGAAGTTTTTATTATTGATCAGAAGGTGCTCCTACGTTTTTTTAATTAGGAGGACAAGCGCTCCTAATTACAAGAAGAAAAAACTGCTCTTAATCTGGGTGTGTGACAGGTATGGCTGTGGAATGGGGTTTGGCTGAGGAAAAATTTTCAGTCAAAAGATTTTTTTTTGCTTTAACCCCTGTGATACTTGACTGCCATTGGCTCATCTGCGTTCGAGGGGAGGGGCTTACCAATAGGTCAATTCCATTAAGTAGCTTTAATAACAGTTAAATTTTTCCTAGTTATAGGCAAATAGTATATTGCTCACTAATATATCATGCATCCATATTAACATGTTTGAATTAAGTTTTAGTTTGAATAAGGTTTACCAATGTAGTGGTTTGTTACTAGGGAGAGGACCCCAGTGGTCGTTCTTTGGATCTGGCCCCTGGTCCTCCGCAGGACAAAAAGATGGAAGGAGAAAAGCGTGGCATGGGCTTAAATGAGTACAATGGAGAGATGCGTAAAGGAGGACGTGGAGGGGGAGCAGGAGTAATCTTCCGTTCACCTGGTTCCAAAGAGATGGGGGCATGTGAACCTGGGCCTTACTATGACAAGGTATTTGCATCTCTTTACGTGTCTGAAAATGGTAATCTGAGCCGCTGCTGTCACTGTGATTATCTGTGTGTTTTCTAATCTTCTATCCTTTTTCTTTAGGCTAGTGGTCAGTTGTTTAGTAGCGGAGGTGGGATGGCACAGTCCAGGCACCAACCAGGGGTGCCTCCCGTCAACCCATCAGTACGAGCGCAAGTGCCTCATCAGTTCCTGTCACCGCAGGTACTTGATAATACTATGTATTGGTTAATATTACTTCAGTAGTTTGCAAGATGTTGACAGACAAGTCATTTTAGAAGCAGATATTTTGTTGAGCCATCGCCTATTTCTGAGGGCGGGGCTTCATAAAAGCAGGAAATGACCAGCGGGTTTCTCAGTGAAGGGACAGAGCGGTGTGGAATAAAGGTAAATTATGTGAAAAGTAATGCTTTTTTAAAAAAACGAAGCATTAACACATGTTAGACTGTACCCCATAAACACAATCAAGCCTAGAAAAAAAACAATGAACCACCCCTTTAACATTTTTTTTTTGTCCTCAAAGTACTGTGCACTGATTATGCACAATAGGATTTCACACTGTCTTTAAGATAAATTCCTGTTAACTACAGAAATGCAGCTAGCTGAAATGTAACTCAGATGTGATCTTCGTCTAATTCGATCTTTCTGTTACAGGTGCCAGGCTCTGTGCTGAAGCAGATGCCTCCTCCCAGTGGAGGTGTTGGTGGAGGCATCTTTCCTCCACAGCTTTCCCCACAGCACATTGCCATGCTCAACAGCATATACCCCCCTCATATTCAGTTCCAACTGGTGGGTAGCTCTATGCTCTGTTACATGCTCAGGACTTCATCTGTGCTGGTCAGACTCACAATACACTCACTACAGTTCTGTTTGTTTTTTCTTTTGACCCTGTGACTCATGGTTCCTTGCAGGCCTGTCAGCTGCTACTTCAACAGCAACCACAGCAACAACAACAGCAGCAACTGCTGCAGAACCAGCGCAAGTTCCCCCCAAACATACGTCAACAAGCAGACCCACAACAGGTACCATTTTGACCTCTTATTGCTAAACTACTATTTAACTGTAAAAAGCTTCTGCAAGTTTGAATGTTTCCTGATGCTTCTACTGTGATCAGGTGCTCTCAGAAAATTCTACATTCCATAATTACATTCTTTGTACCAGTTTCATATTATAGAATTTATATTTAATGGCTTGATCAAGCATAAGTCTCTTCTCTTTGACTCATTATTAGAGATCGACCGATATATCGGTTTACCGATATTTTTCCCGATATTTAAGCATTTTACCATAATCGGATATCGGTTTTGTAATATCGGATTCGCCGATTAACGCCGCCATCTTGTGGCACTTTATAACAGTAAATAAATATCGGTTCTGCATATCGGTTATCGGGCACATAAACATACAAATAATTGGTATCGGTTATAAAATATCAATATCGGTCGATCACTACTCATTATGGCTTGTATACTTATTCAAGTAACTTTTTTGAAACAAGCAGACTGTCAAACATCCCTCTTTCTTGCATATAAATAGACTCAATATTTGTGTAGATGTGCCACAGGAGATGATGCTGTAATTTGAAGTCAAACAACATAGCAAAACAAATTGCAAGATGCTGTTTGTTGTCATCTGTTTTTGTTATGTGAAAATGAAATGAGGATTGGGGTTTAACCCTCTGCAGTTGTGGACATGTCGGCAATATGAGTTCCTGTTGAATTGCTGCTGTCATATTGAATTGCTGTTTTTTTTCTCCAGCTTGCCAGAATCATGGCTGTTCTTCAGCAGCAGAGACAACAGCAGCAGCAGCATGTGGGAGGCCCAGGAGGCAGCTCGAAACTCTCTCCTTCTCACCTTGGTGGTAGTGGTCCAAAGATGCCAATGTCGGACCCCCTCTCACACCCTGGCTTGGCAGGATCTGTAGCAGACCTGCATCAAAAAACACAAGGAACTTATTCTGGTGAGTCTGTTTTTATTTTAAAGAGCCCCATGAGAATGCCATGCCTGCTGGGAACTGTAACTTTTTGTAACTTGCCATTTTCTGTGCTGTTTTGTGTCTTGAAGGGTTTGGGCCTGGAGTGAGCCTCCCTGGTCTGGAATTGGGTCCCATGGTTGGTGGCCCAGCTGGGCTTAAAGATAGTGGGGGGCAGCAGTCTCGTTTCAAGTGGATGATGGAAGGTCATTCCCCAGCCCCCTCACCTCCTGATAGCACTCTCCATAAAAATGGTGCAGTTCCTTTTTATGTGACAGCTACAAGTTTAGGATATACAAAGAAGTGTGAAATGTCTGGTACAAGTTTGACAGTAACTTGAGTCTTCTTGCCTTGTTCCTCTGATATATAGGTCCCATTGCTGCTCCTCTCAAAATGAGAGGCAGTTCCCCATATTCCCAGTATGAGATGCTGGGAGGTGAGGGTTTGGGTGTGCCTCCACAAGGGCCATCAGATCACTGGCACAGAAGTCCTGGAAACAAGATGGGCGCCAAGACTGGCACATCCAGCTGGCCTCCAGGTAAACAGTGATGCACATCTGAACATTTTCATCTTAGTTACTTGTAAAAATATCTATTTAATTGAAATATGATTTTCGTTTCAGAGTTCCAACCAGGAGTGCCTTGGAAAGGAATTCAGAATGTGGACCCTGAATCTGATCCTTACATGACCCCTGGAAGTATGCTGGGCTCATCCATGTCAAGCCTCAACGACACTGAGCACCAGTTGTTAAGAGACAACACAGGTACAGCTCCCTACACTTACAGATAATAGTTTAGAATGAGAAGTACATGTTTAATATAATTAGTTAGTGGTTGGGTCCTTTTTGTTTTATGAATCATGAATCACATTGATCAAGGCACATAGAGGATATAAAATAGTGGATACAAATGAGGTTTGTTCTTGTGTATCAACAACCACACGTTTAAGCTAAGAAAGAAATTTGTATTTAAGGACAATTTATTTATTCTACAGAACTAATTTATTCATATCTACAAAACTAATTTCAAGCATTTAAACTTAAACATTTAGATCAAAAGGTTTTCTAAGATCATAAAGAATCTTTGATTCAATCAAGTTTGTTCAAACATTTGACTGGTGTTTTATGACATTGATTTCTTCTTTTAAAGGTAGTTCCTCTACCTTTAAACACAGTACTAGGCCTTGAATTCTAAATGTCATTTACATACTCATGTAAATACTAACAAACAAGTCTTGTATTTTGCATGTGTTGGCATAGAATCAAATCCCTCCCTCAACACCTTGCTGCCTTCACCTGGTGCCTGGCCCTACAGTGCCTCAGAGAGCCCCCTCAACAATGCACACAACCCAGGTAACAACAAAGCACTCTTCTCACTAGATGGTATAGGGGTTCATTTCGGTTATTTCTCCTAACCGACAACTGGCGCACGTTAACCGATTATTAACCGTTAACGACAAGATTATTTTAAATTCGAATTGAATTAAATTAGAAAAGATAAGTGTCCGTGACCCGTTAAAAATACTAACATTTGTTTCCCGGGGATTAATTTTACATGTGCAAAAAGCAGCAAACAACAGAACATGAGGATTGACATGCATCACATCACGCTCCTGCAGCTCTTCTGCGAGCGGACAAAGATTTGTTTTTATTGTGAATGTACACAAATAAAAGCAAACCTTTTACAATCTTGATTATCTTTGACTAAAAGGAGTAAGGAGCTTCCACTGCTAGAAGGAAAAAATTAAAGTGATTGGGCCGGCGCCGCATGCACGCACACAGTTAAGCTTTGCTACCTTGACAATGCAGTCTGTTAATTATCATAATAAAATACAATCAGTCAAACATATGGGGAAAAACACACTGCTCAGTTCAAATATGTAGTAAAATCTGTTAAGCCATTAAGTGTTATCAAAGTACCGCCGTGATGTTATGCAAAACATTTTGTTTTACGTGGATATTGGAACGCGAGTGAAGTAGGCTACATAATAAATAATAATTTGCCATTCAAATACATCGCGAATACGGAAACATTTGATTTTGTGTGGCGTGAGAGACTTAGAAAAGATAAGTGTCCGTGACCCGTTAAAAATACTAACATTTGTTTCCCGGGGATTAATTTTACATGTGCAAAAAGCAGCAAACAACAGAACATGAGGATTGACATGCATCACATCACGCTCCTGCAGCTCTTCTGCGAGCGGAGAAAAACATCATAAAGCTAGGCTATATATATATAAATAATAATAATATAATAATATATAAATATAATAATAAAATAATAATAATAATAATAAATAGGCCTATATGAGAAATATATTTTTACCGGCATTAGGCCTATTTCTGAATGAAATTATAAAATGCGACTTATGTTTTTTCCCCCTAAAAAACAATTTTATTTTTATACGCGTAGCGTATTTTAACCATTTAAACCTTTTTAAATATTTTGATAAATTACTGAAAAAAAAAAAGTACTTTTTAAACCGTTTAACTGATTGTATTAATCGGTCAAAAATTATTACGGTCGGTTAACGGTTAACCGGTTAAAATGAACATCCCTAAGATGGTACTTCTTATTTGATTTGATTTGATATGAATCACTAAATTCCATAAATTCTTGTTTATTCCCAGTTTGGATACTCTGGGAATTTCCTGTTCTCACCTGTTCTATTTATTTATTTCCTGTTCTCACAGCTAAGTACACAGACTATAAGCCCACTTGGCCACTTGAGCCTATAGGGCACAACAAGCCTTGGAAGACCAATCGCAACAGCTCTCATCTGCCACGCCCACCTCCTGGACTGACCCATCAGAAACAGCCCTCCGTTTCTCCCTGGACAGGAGGAGGCCCACGATTGGGTAGAGGCTGGGGTGGCACTGGAGGCGGCCAAGAAAACAGATTTGGGCCTGGTAATACAACACCTCAGAAACCATAGAACTGTAAAACATTATTGAAAATCACAGATGTTAAAATTAAACACTGTTTAGACATTCACTCAAGTAAATTCAACCTGTTTTAACTAGGGATGGGTATCGTTTACATTTTATCGATACTGATACCGATACTGTTTATCGATACCGGTACTTATCGATACTGTTATCAATACTATTTGGTGCAAAAAGATATGACTAGGTTTCCGCGGGTCTTAAAAAAGTCTTAAATTTAGTTGCATCAAATTTAAGGCCTTAAAAAGTCTTAAATTGTACAAGAAAGTCTTAATTATGATTTCAAGAGGTCTTAAATTTGGGGACGGAAAGACCAGAATTGCGATATGTCATGTGACGATTAAACTTCAAAAGGCTATGATTTCATTACATAAACATGAGCGCTGCATGTTCAAAGTCTGGTGCTGCGCTGCTTTGTGTTCTGCTGTTACCGGGGAAACAGTGATATTTCTACCAAACGCTCCACCTGCTGGCAGAATGAATGAGCATTTTCAATAAAACTGATGTTTTGTTCAGAGTTCAGACAAATGCAAAAATCGACTCATGTTTTTACCCTGCAAACATGCAGAGCTTTAAATGTGAACTGGTGAACAGTAGGGGGTGTGCGATATGTATGGTCTGCGATAATATCGTAATTGTTGTTTTAACGATGTGCGATTCGACATTATCAAGTATATTGCAAAAAGCCAACAAAACACCTACAGTGTGCGCACATTAGATGATGAAGTCTAGCAGGTTAGACTAGTGCGCGTGCGCATTTATAGTGCGTTCTTTCACTTAGCATGAACTAAGACTTGTATTTTTTAAACAGAGATTAATAACTTCTGTAGCAAATGTAGATATTGGTCATTGTGAATGTTAATGCATTAACTGAGGTTAACTAATGAGGTCTTATTGTAAAGTGATACCTATTGGTCTTTATAGTTCTTTTGCACTTTAATCTGTGTAAAACTTTTAACTTTATACATTTTTCTGTATTGCTTTATTGCATTTAAATGTTCAGTTATTTTTGTTATAAGAAAAATTTTATTAAACCTGTTATACTGTATTATGACAGCACTTTTTAAAAAAAAACTAAATTTCAATATCGTGATAATACCGCATACCGCGATAAAAGCATTAGCAATTAATCGCAACATGAAAATTTGATACCGGCATATCCCTAGCTGTGTGCATTTTACTGTGGACTGACTGTTTTGAAACTTACAGTATATGGTAGTTAAATAGCCCCTAGACCTCAGTTATGGTGAAAAAAGCCAGGAAATTTCAGTTTTGACAATATGGGACCTTTAAATTTGAGCTTAAAAATCCTGCAGAAACCCTGTATGATGTGAAAAGTTATTTTAATACTGCTGAACTTTAGCAACTGAAAGAAAGTTCTTCAGTCAAGAGCAGTGAGTTTTTTTTTCTCTTTGTGTTGTATTCTATTAACATTAAAGGAATAGTTCACCCAAAAATGTGTCATCATTTACTCACTCTCAAGTTGTTTTAAACCTGAATGAGTTTCTTTCTTCAGTTGAACAAGTTATTTTGAAGAATGTGGGAAACCAAACAGCTGCTGGTCCACAGTGACTTCCATATTTTTTTTCCTACTATCAAAGTCAGTGGGGACCAGCAACTGTTTGGTTACCCACATTCTTCAAGTAACACCGTGTCTGCGCCGCAACAGCTAAAGTCTGGCTAGTACACTGGACGCGACAAAGCAACCGTTGAAAATCATATGAAATTTGTGTCAATACGTCATGAATAGAACGCAGCAGCAGTTTTCTGTCAGGAATTTGTAGTGTCACGCCGCATCCAGTATAGACCATAGATATGTGTATATATATATATATATATATATATGGTGTAGACAGCATC
>NW_015670386.1:988267-988905 GCF_001515625.1 Sinocyclocheilus rhinocerous | reverse complement strand
CTTTAAGAGCTGCACGCATCTGTTTTTCTCTCAACTGTTTACTTTTACTTTAGACATAACCAACTGCGTCTATATGTAAATCTTGTGTGTTTTTGACAGTATTGGTGCAATCAGACAACAACTAACATAGCTAAGTAATCAGGTGCTGTTTGACCGGTCTTTTAGTGTAACGCTACGCACGCTTCAGGTGTACGCGCTCTGAATAAGCACATGTCAGAACAGCACGCGAATTAAATGTTTAACCGGCACACACAAATAATGTACTTTTGTGATTGCGAATAAGTGCAGTGTCTCAGGAGTATAACTAACGTTGAATTAACATTTGATGTGAATGTGTCCTAGCCCCTAGACCTCAGTTATGGTGAAAAAAGCCAGGAAATTTCAGTTTTGACAATATGGGACCTTTAAATTTGAGCTTAAAAATCCTGCAGAAACCCTGTATGATGTGAAAAGTTATTTTAATACTGCTGAACTTTAGCAACTGTATTAAAGTTCTTCAGTCAAGAGCAGTGAGTTTTTTTTTCTCTTTGTGTTGTATTCTATTAACATTAAAGGAATAGTTCACCCAAAAATGTGTCATCATTTACTCACTCTCAAGTTGTTTTAAACCTGAATGAGTTTCTTTCTTCTGTTGAACA
>NW_015670386.1:987931-988257 GCF_001515625.1 Sinocyclocheilus rhinocerous | reverse complement strand
CATTGCTTGAGGTAGATGTTGTGTTTTGTTAGTAAATGTTTCATTATATTACTAGTGTTGCCTCCTTTGTTCACTATTACACTACTGCAAATATTGCATCTGACACTGGTGTCGCTTAGTTTTGTAACGTGATTCCACACTTTCGAACGTTTCACTCTTGCCGCGATGACTGATTGCATGCAAACTCACACCGTGGATATAACGCACGTCGAGCAAACGTCGGCCACATCATTCAGTGAAGGAAAATGACAAGCAGCAGCTTTGTCCATTAACATTGAAGTATATGGAGATAAAACAACGCAAGTATCGATAACAGTATCGTTTGT
>NW_015670386.1:978098-987828 GCF_001515625.1 Sinocyclocheilus rhinocerous | reverse complement strand
GGGGACCAGCAACTGTTTGGTTACCCACATTCTTCAAAATATCTTCTTTTGTGTTCAACACAAGAAAGAAATTAATACAGGTTTGGTATAACATGACGGTGAGTAAATAATGACAATTAAAATTTTTGGGTGAACTATCCCTTTAAAGGTGGGGTAAGCAATTTTTCAAAAACGCTTTAGAAAACTGATTCAGGCCGAGTAACAAAACAAACTTGTAGCCAATCAGCAGTAAGGGGCGTGACGTCTACTCATGATGTGGAGGAGAGAGCGTTCAGTGCACAGGACGGACATTAGCGAGCCGAGCGACAGAAAGATAGAGATGGCGGATAAAAAACAAAAGAGGAAAACGTCTGCGGAACAAACACATCATTCAGTGAAGGAAAATGACAAGCAGCAGCTTTGTCCATTAACATTGAAGTATATGGAGATAAAACAACGCAAGTATCGATAACAGTATCGTTTGTGAAGCTTATTGGTAGTCCGGTATTGACCCAATTATGTACCGGTCCAAAAAAATACCGGTTCTCGGTACCCATCCCTAGTTTTATAGTTTGTGCTATAGATGATTCCATTCTATCATCTATAGCACAACTGTACATACAATTTATTTATTTTTCGATTTATTTTTCAATATTTGTCTATTTATATTTACATGTGTATTTTTTTATTTATTCTCATCTTATTTTTTATTGTCTGTGTGTTGTTGTTGTCTCTGTGTACTGGAAGCTTATGTCACTAAAACAAATTCCTTGTATGCGCAAGCATACTTGGCAATAAAGCTCTTTCTGATTCTGATTCTGATTTTAACTGTCTTACTCTTAATCTGTGTAGGTTCTGCGTGGAGTGATGGAGGAGCCTCTAAGGGGAGCTGCTGGCTGGTGTTGAGTAATCTTACCCCTCAGGTATCTATGTTATGAGTTATGTTGGTTTTTATTATATTTTAATTAGTTTATCATTTAGTTCTCTTACTTCATTGCAATGATTTGTATAATTTGCAGATTGATGGCTCCACTTTGAGGACTATCTGTATGCAGCATGGGCCGCTTTTGACCTTTCACCTCGGTTTGACTCAAGGTAGTGCTCTGATTCGCTACAGTACTCGCCAAGAAGCAGCCAAAGCACAGAGCGCACTTCACATGTAAGTGTCTATGAATTTATATCCTGACCCAGATCAAAGTAATGATCACATTTTTCATAGCAATTGAATTTTATCGCATTTTTGCATCTCATCAAACCTCGTTCCCACCACAGAGCAAAACAAAAAGGTAATTTTGTGAGCATTTAAAATAACTCATATTGTGATTTGCTGATAAAGGCACAGTTGTGATAAAGTTACATTGTGAGTAGGGGTGTGCGATATTGACAAAAAATAATATCCCGATATATTCTGGGATTTTATCGATAATGATAATTAGACAATATTTTGCTGGGTGTTGTTGTGCTGGTATCTTAAGGACTACCGTGGACAGCGGACTTCTACATTTTTTGATATTCTTCATATTTTGTGTGGTGGACAGTTCACACTGATAGAAATTAATCTTTTCCAATAAGTTTAAATTGATTTGTACCTTTTATGGGCATTTTTACCTTTATAAAGCCATTTTTCTAAAAGTGTCCATTATCTTTTGAGTCAAATTCTTACATTTAATCAGTGAATTAGAATAAGACATTTGGGCTGTTACCAAGCAAATGAAATCAGTATCAATAAAATTCATCTTTGCAATGCAGAGGAAACACAGAAGCTGCATGTGAAGTGGCATTTAGATGTATTTACACACTACTGTTTAGTGCAGAACATGAATGCATTAATTTGAATACTGTTATATGAAATTATTGAAATAATAAAAAGAAACTTTTTAAATGTGAAATTTAAAACCACCAGCAGGTGGCAGCAAGTCACTGTTAAAAAGTGAGTCATTGTGATTTAACTGAATCAGTGGTTGATTCATTCAGGAACGAAACACCGTCATGCTGCTCAGAGATGCAAAACATTGCTGTGGCTGTTTGGAATAATTTTTGTTGTCGAAATAGAGCAAAAACAGGCAATATGGTGTCTAAAAGTTAAGTCTTAATTAGGGCTGCCCCTAAGGATTTTCCTGGTGGACTAGTAGTCGTTCATTTTTCGTAATCTTTCATTATTAATAAATCATTATAATGAGCCTTTAATTGCCTACATAGCCTAATAAGCGCTCAAGCGCACGCATAAAGCTTGCCACAGCGCACCGCAGTTATGATTATGAATGTGTCAGGGAAAAACAGTAAGGAGACATTTTAATAATTTTATTAAACTATTGCTTTCTTTGTTTTCGGTTTAAGAGATGAAGTCGGCGACACTGACTCGTCATCTCCACATAGTGATGAGCCTGTATGCAAGTTTCATACGGATTACATAATCTGAGAATTTGTTTTCCATTTGAATTGGTTTTGAAAGTAGACATTTCACTCTCTATAGATAGGCCTATATTTTTAATGTCTGTAATGGAAAGATATGCATGGAGTTTCGTGCTCAAGTTCACAGAGACCGAGACCTGTTTGCTTTCATTATTTTACAAAAGCGCAATGTTTTGTTGTTGTTGTGAGTGCACACAAATAAACTTAGAGTCTTTACAGATTTGAAAGATGTATATTACTCTTATCTATATGACCAAAAATGACGGGAGTATTTTAGGAGCAAGTAACCGCTCTGGCGCCTCCATCTGTCCTGCAGTGAGCTACTATTCAACTTCCACACTTGAATAGCGCACATTTCTCTTGGTTAACATTAGATTGAGCGGCCATGTAAAGTTGCTAATACTTACATATTTCAGATGATAAGCCATATTTGAGGTCGATGAATGATAGGCGAGCGTTTGGATGTCCTGCCCGATGTACTGTATTACCATAGACTAGCCGTAAACGATCTGTATGTCACAATTACGATATTATCGCAGACGATATATATTGCACACCCCTAATTGTGAGCTATAATGTCACAATTATGAGAAACAAAGGTGCAATTGCCAGAAATAATTACGTTGTGAGAACATCGCCATTACGACAACCATAGATGCAGTTGTGAGAAGAATTACATCGTGAGATATATCACAATTGTGAGAAATAAAGTTGCAATTTTGAGTAACAGGCGCAGTTACGAGAAATAGTTATATTGTGTGATGTATAGTCACAATTGTGAGAAATAGTCTCAATTACAACAAACAAAGACTCAACTGCAAGAAATAGTTACATTGTGAGATATATCATGACAGTTCTGAGAAATAAAGTTGCGAAGACACAAAGGTGCAATACAAAAAATTAAGTTATAATGTGAGATTACATATTTAAAGGTGGCATATCATGAAAATCTGACTTTTCCAGGTTTGAAGTGCTATAATCGGGTCCCAGGTGCATCTACCAACCAAGGAAATATGAAAAAGATTAACCCAGTAACTTTGTTTTGGGAAGCCTTTTTCTGCAAGCGTCTGAAAAAACGAGCGTGTCTGATTTCGCTCCCTTGGTGACGTGGCAAAGGGATCTCATTATAATATCACCGCCCCTTAATCTGTAAGTCTCCACCCACGGCGCCATCATTTTGATTTTGCAAGCGACAACAGTGTAATGCCATGGCGGAAGTTTGAGCAAAGCATGCTAACAGTTCTGTCTTTGGCTGCACAGACGAGCACAGAACACTATTTAGAGTCCCAGCCTCAGAGGAGACAAGACAGCAGTGGATTTATTGATTTATTTAATGTGTATTGCTGCTGCCACACAGATCTAAAATAAACATGAGATTTATTTCCCAGCTGTTTACCTTCACAGACATAACCCACTGTTTTTGTAACTCGTGTGTTTTTAACGTAAACTTGTGTGTGAATGAGAACTTAGTTTAGTACTCACATGCTGTCTGGTGGCCGCTTTCTGTCTGTGTGCTTCGGATGTGTGCTCTCAGAAAACCGTATATCAGAAGTTTAAACTAATATGGTTTAAAACGCATGATTTCAGCACGACAAACATGATAATCAGAACCAAAACAGATGTTTTTTAGCAGGTCCGAGCTCTATTCTGGAAAGGGGGGCGGTGAGCAGCAGCTCATTTGCATTTAAAGAGACAGGCCTGGGAAACAGCGTGTTTTTGCTGCCACTCAAAATAGGCATTTTCAAAATGATATAATGATCTGTGGAGTATTTTGAGCTGAAACTTCACAGACACATTCTGGGGACACCAGACTTATATTACATATTGTAAAAAGGGGCATAATATGTCTCCTTTAATGTTTTTTTTTTAACTCTGTGGCAGAAATGGGCTTCCATACCTTGTTAGACGTCTTCCTAACTGTAATCTCTGAAAATTCCTCCCAGGTGTGTTTTAGGTAACACCACAATCCTGGCCGAGTTCGTAAGCGAGGAGGAGGTTGCTCGCTATTTTGCACATTCCCAGACTGGAGCTGGCGGAAGCGGCAATGGAGGTGGCGGAGCTGGTGGCGTAGCCGTCTCCGGGCCGGCAGGCGTGACAGGGTCATCGGGGGCCGGAGCTGTGGGTACCATCAGCGCTGGGAGTGGTGAGCGAGAACGGGCTGGAGTGGGAAGTTTGACGACAGGAGGAAGCAACAATGCTGGTGGAACTGGGCCCTCTGGCTCTACCTGGCAGAGTTTAGAAGGTGCAGGCAGCTCTCCTGACCCTGCCTCTGCCCAGGGAGCAGGCCTAAGTGTTTTCACCCAGTGGAGCAGCAACGGTGCTGGTGGAAGTGTGGGCAGCAACACAGGGGGCGTTGATCCTGGCAGGGCGGGGTTGTGGAGCGGCATGACTCCAGGGTACACAAGCAGCAGTCTGTGGGGGTCTCCGGCCATGGAAGATCGGCACCAGATGAGCAGCCCTGCAGCACTGTTGCCTGGAGACCTGCTGGGAGGAGGTGCAGACTCTATCTGACTGATGCAGACAAATACACATGCAGCAACACACACACACACACACATATACATACAACAGATATATAAATATAACAGCTCTCCTCCTATATTATCACAGGTGCAGGAATATAGGAACATTAATCAGAATACAGGCGATTTGTGTACATGCCCTCTGTTACTCAGAAGGGTGCATAATGCATAAATATACATCCAAGTATTTAGTATACATTTGTAACACCTATGTAGACGAGATTCAAAGGTAAGCTCTCAAACATCAGATGCCGATAAACACTTAAGTGCTGAGAAGCAGACCGACTGCATTATGAAACCTAGCAAAATGCATTAATACAAAATTATATAGACTACACTGGTTCCAAATGTACACACACTGTCATTTTTACCCATAGCAGTGTTTCGAGCTCCCCATAATCTGATCGTCACAAAATGGGAGCGTGGAGGAGCAGTGTGTGGAAGTCAGTCAGTACTGATACACGCGTACGCACACACAAACACATCCCATTTCTTCTTACCCTTAAATGAAGACTTCATCAAGACTTGAACAGGACATGCAAACAGTTGGACTTAAATACTGACTCAACTGGATGAATCCTAAATCCTTGAGGTCATAAAGATCACACTCGCATACTGAGACTCTCTCACTCAGGTGTGCACTGTAAAGGAGAAACCAGACAAAAATATGCATCATACAATGTTCATTGAACGCTCGCATTGTTACGGCTCCATTTTCATGCAGACTTAAATTACTCGAACACTGTTCTGATGTCTGACAAACTGTATCTTGTTTTCTTTTTTTTTGTTTTAAATGATGGTGAAATCCAGAAATTTTTTTTTTTTTCCCCAAACGCTGACCTCGGTTTTTTTAATTTTATTTTTTATTCTTAATTGAGTATGTTGTCATAATGACGATCACTTGGATGTTACTTAGCTGTACAAGGTGCCCTTTCTGCCTGCGTGCATGAGTGAAGTCCCAGGTAATGGAGGCGACATTCAGAGTGTTTGTGAGGCATCGATGAATGTGTGACAGCCAGAGATTAACAAGCGTGGTGTATTTACAAAGATCAGTACTGGATTAGGGCGGTGAGTAAATGTATGAGTGACCGCTTATTTCAGGTGTTTGATGTCTATGTGTGCATGATACGTATGCAGGTGTGGCTGTGTGTGTGTGTGTGTGAGTGTGACAGCAAGTTCAAGAACATTGGCACTAATGAATATTTCTTAAGTTGTGGTTTTAGCAGCCTTTTTTTGTTTTATATATTGTCTGAATTGCAATAATTATAATAAAGAAAAAGATTTTTTAGAAGATGCAACCAACTGAAGGCATTCATAATGAAACATGAAACATGCCAAACCTTATTGTACCAAGCTGAGCTGGATGGGTGTTTTAGGAACACTTAAAAAGTTACCAGTTGTTTATTTTTGTTGTTGTGTACCATTATAAATTAAGGCGGGCTTTATCACTCGTGTTCAGGTTTTTTGTTTCTGATTTTACAACAGAAATTAAAAAAAAAAAAAAAAAAAAGAACAAGACAATTAATAAAGGTTGAATTTAATTTTGTTGCCAATTGTGTGCACTTTCTTTTTATTCATTATTCAATTGTGACATCTGTTTAACCTCACAGCTGGAATTCACCCTTATAATATTTCAGGTTTGTAAGGGTTATTGTAGTTTTACAACGTGTTTCAAATAGATGAACTTGCTTATTAGGTCCTTTTTAGACATTTCTCAACCTTTTTGACTCCTGGGCTCCCACTGTCCACAAAAATATTTGAAGGCCCCATAGTTTTTCCAGGTTTTTAGAGCTTGGTATAACCAGAAAAATATGTTCTTTATAAAAATTCCCATAGAGTTGTTTTATAATTTTACATGCCTTTACAGTTCATTTTTGAAATGAGACTTCTCCTATATCCAGGTTTTCCTGGACAATGAGGTAAATTAAAATAAAACCATGGTCGTTATATCATTGTTTTGGTTTATTTAAATACTTGTTTTTGTTTTATTTTAAAGCTTTTAAAGTAATTTTGAGGCCCCCTAATTGTGAACCACTGGTTTGGACTGTTTTATCAATGTTTACGAGTTTATTTTGCAATAATGACTGACTGTACATTATCCCAGTTATTACACGGCTACCTACCAAATGAGCAAATACGTGAAAAATATATGTATATTTAAATAAGTTGAAATACATTTTTTTTCACGTACATAATACGTACATAATAACATACGTAAGGTACCAGAGTAAGGTTATCAAAATCAGTTTCAGCAAAAATTTTATATTTTTAAATAGTACATCTTTACCATATGTCAAAACGGTTTTTTAAAATAAGGATAAAAAGGCGATTTCGCTGATAATAAAATAGAGCGCCGTAGTTCGTCGCGTGTGGATGGAAGAGAGGCCGCGTACGCACGTCAAGCGCGCGGCCCCTTGAAGTGATCCGGGTCCTTCCGCTAGTTTGTGAATGACATCATTTCTGTGAGAAGTGCGCTGGGATACAAACAAGGGCGGCTGCTGCTCGCTAGCCCGCTAATGCAAGTAGGTCAATCCATGTGCTGAGATATGAAATCAACGATTTAAAAATCTGAGGAGGAAAGCAGTGGTTGGAATTACATTTGTGATGAGACGTTTAAAATTACGCTTGCACTCTTCGCTGTCCAGGGTCCTGTCTTACGAGCGCAAGCCTGTCGACCAGCCTCACTTTTCCACCACCCTCACGTTAGGTAAGAAAGATGATCCTGCTTTAAGGTCATATCAGGACATCGAGTCTTTAGGATTCGTTTAGCTGTCCTGAATAAATGTTAATGTCAGCAGTATGAACAGTTTGTGAAATCTCGGGATCAACATGGTCTTGGGTGCGGCTGCTACAAAATTGGCTGAAAATCGCTGAAGACAGATACGTCTTGTGTGTTCAATTATGCAAACGCCATAAAACACTCACGAAAATGGGTCATTTTCAATAGATTTCTCATTCTAACGCTTATAGTTTGCACATTGATAATCAGCGATTAAATATTAACCTGTTCGTTGCAAGTTCGTAGGAATTGAACAGCAACTGTGTTCGGATCACATGACTCAGATGTCAGATGTTAGATGCATGACTGCCTGTGCTGACTGCATTTGCAGCCTTTTTGTTTTGTTTTTTTGTGTGAAATGTGAATTAAATCTGAGCTGGTGAGAATCATGGAAGGAATGCTGAAGTGAGCATCCTATTTACATCTGCTGTGTGCTGAAATGCAGATCTGTAATTGTCTGAGACTAATGTATTTGATCTACATCATACTAACATTTTGTATGACTCCAAGGCTGCTTTTAGGGGAGGAATCATGGAGTTACGTGTTGGGAGTAAATACCGTCTTGGGCGAAAGATTGGAAGTGGCTCCTTTGGTGACATTTACTTGGGTAAAAAGTATATTATTTACATGAATTGGCTACGGATGTAGATTTCATGAAAGTGTGGTGTCCTGATGATGTAAAAATCAAATCTTCCAGGTGCAAACATCACGTCAGGAGAGGAGGTAGCCATTAAACTGGAGAGTGTGAAGACTAAACATCCACAGTTACATATTGAGAGCAAGTTCTATAAGATGATGCAAGGTGGAGGTGAGAACTGATTTCCTTCCGTTTTCATTTTTGATGCTGCAAATGGTTTTCTAGACATGGCTCTTCAATCTCCTTTCAACCTTAGTGGGTATTCCCTCGATCAAATGGTGTGGTGCTGAAGGGGACTACAATGTCATGGTGATGGAGCTCCTGGGTCCAAGCTTGGAAGATCTGTTCAACTTCTGCTCAAGGAAATTCACACTTAAAACAGTCCTGCTCCTGGCAGACCAGATGGTAATTGCATTGAAAATATATAAACAAGATCTTAAAGGCAGGGTATGTGATTTTTCAAAAACACTTTAGAAAACTGATTCGGGCCGAATAGCAAAACAAACTTGTAGCCAATCAGCAATAAGGGGCGTGTCTACTCGTGATGTGGAGGAGAGAGCTTTCAGTGCATGGGACGGACATTAGCCGAGCCGAGCGACAGAAAGATAGAGATGGCAGATAAAAAAACAAAAGAGGAAAACGTCTGCAGAACGATAAGGCAAGAAGTAGGACCCGTGTAAAATATTGGATCAGCTTTCCAGTGCTGGAGAGAACTCAAGGAGCGGAGGCCTGCGATCGGACGCCGAGGTTGCTTTGTTTCTTCTCAATAGGTGAGTAACACCGTGTCTACAACAGCTAAAGTCTGCCTACACTGGACACGATCAAACGACCGTTGAAAACCATTTGAAATGTGTGTCAGCACGTCATAAATAGAACCCGGCAGCAGTTTTCTGTCGGGATTTGTTGCGCCGCGCCGCTCACATCCGTAGACACGGTGTAACATTGGTTTTGCTTTGTTTCACAAAACTAATCGTTGCCTGGGTTGCGTACGTATATGTGGGGCGGAGCTATCAAAATAGGGGCAAGACCCTTTTGGGGTAGGGGCGTGTTTGTTTTGGTGATTTCAAATATCAACATTGGCTACCAGAAATCACTTACTCTGCCTTTAAAAAGAGTGGGATCCCTGAAGAACAGTTCAGCTTCTAATATTTATTAAATTAAATTATTTTTATTTTAATTGTAATTTACAAAAACTAGGAGGTCCCAAAGATTAAAACCCATCTGAAAACAAGAATAGGTCTAGGGGGCCTTCGAATATTGTTGTGGACAATGGCGTGTCTTTGAATTCAAGAAGTTTGAGAACCACTGGTTTAGACTGAATAATCCAACATGGGTTTATTTGAGTTGTTACCTGGACCCTGGTAGGCCTGCGGATGCCCGTGTCCTCCAGAAGGCCATGCA
>NW_015670386.1:965816-974205 GCF_001515625.1 Sinocyclocheilus rhinocerous | reverse complement strand
AGGCCTGTGATCGGACGCCGAGGTTGCTTTGTTTCTTCTCAATAGGTGAGTAACACCGTGTCTACAACAGCTAAAGTCTGCCTACACTGGACGCGATCAAACGACCGTTGAAAACCATTTGAAATTTGTGTCAGCACGTCATAAATAGAACCTGGCAGCAGTTTTCTGTCGGGGATTTGTTGTGCCGCGCCGCTCACGTCCGTAGACATAGTGTAACATTGATTTTGCTTTGTTTCACAGAACTAATCGTTGCCTGGGTTGCATACGTATATGTGGGGCAGAGCTATCAAAATAGGGGCAAGACCCTTTTGGGGTAGGGGCGTGTTTGTTTTGGTGATTTCAAATATCAACATTGGCTACCAGAAATCACTTACTCTGCCTTTAAAGGAAAAAAATGTAGATTATCACTCATACTTAGGGATAGTTATTTGCACAAACCCTCGCCCTGCGCTGTTTTTCTATAGATGTGACACTTTGAAGGAAGCATTCTGTTACTTTTGTATGTGTCAAGACTTGGTGGACTTGGTGGAGAAAAAGGGCAAAAATCCTATAGATTTATAATGAAAGAGGGACCTGAGCCGTATCTAGGGATCGGAATATCATAAAGTCCCAGAACAACCTAGCAACCGCATAGCAATATGCTTAAAACCACTTAGAATACCATAGCAATTGAATAGCAGTGCTATGGCAGCTACCTTTAATGCTCTAGGGTCATAAATGCTAGTTTTTACCATATTAAAATAAATTATGAAATTTATATACAAAATTTTTATATAATAATTATTAAAATTAATATTTGAATCCCTCGCTGCAGAATTTAAGCTTAATTTTTGTAATGTTAGGGAATGTTCAGAGGAAGAACTACATAAAACCTCCTAATTTGTAGTGCTAAAACATTATTTTAGCCTAGAAAAATAAATTAAAATACATATATAGATTTAAAATAGATAAAGATTTTATATATAGGGACAACTGTTTTCAGTTTGTTTCATGTAGATTTTTTTCAGATCAGCAGAATCGAGTACATCCACTCCAAGAACTTCATTCACAGAGACATTAAACCTGATAATTTCCTGATGGGGCTTGGCAAGAAGGGAAACCTGGTCTACATCATAGACTTCGGCTTGGCCAAAAAGTATCGTGACGCCCGCACACATCAGCACATCCCGTATCGTGAGAACAAGAACTTGACTGGCACTGCCCGCTATGCCTCCATTAACACTCATTTGGGCATTGGTAAGGGCACCAGAGGGCCCCTGAAATGCATTCTGTTGGACTCTTTATTTTGGGTTATTCTATGTTTACCTTTTGTTTCCACAGAGCAATCTCGACGGGATGATCTTGAGTCCCTTGGCTATGTGCTTATGTACTTTAACTTGGGTTCTCTGCCCTGGCAAGGCCTCAAAGCAGCTACTAAAAGACAAAAGTATGAGCGAATCAGTGAGAAAAAGATGTCAACCCCCATTGAGGTTCTTTGCAAGGGCTATCCATGTGAGTAGATGCAATTTGAACAGCTGGAAAATCATGTAAAATTAAATTTCTCATTTAACTCTGTTATCTTTTTTTAACACATCTCTAGCTGAATTTTCAACCTACATGAACTTGTGCCGCTCACTCCGGTTTGATGACAAACCTGACTACTCGTACCTGAGACAGCTGTTCAGGAATCTTTTTCACAGACAGGGATTTTCATACGACTATGTGTTTGACTGGAACATGCTGAAATTTGTATGTTCTTTAAACATTTCGCATTATTTTTTTGTGGTGCAGTTCAAATGTGCATTATATTGCTCACCTTGTGGGCTTTTCTGACTGTGTCAGGGCTCCAGCAGGACAGCAGAAGATAAAGAGAAGGAGCAGAGGGGAGAGGGAGAGGAGAGGGATGAGAGGACCGGAGGTGGACCGCCGGGTTCTGCGGCTCATGCTGTGCCTTCTGGCCCCAACCTCCCGGCCCCTAACAGGGTGCGCAACGGCCCAGACCCCGCCAGCTCAACACCTGCCTCCCGTGTGCCACAGTCTGGTGAGTCTGAGGATGACCGGAGGTGTTATTGATGTCTGTTCTATTTATGAGCAGGTTATTTGTAAAGTATGTGGTTTCTCTTCCTTATGAAAGCGCATCCGCCTGACCTTCTGTGCTGTTGGTTATTGAAATCAGCACTTAAAACGTACCTGTTGTTCTGTCTCTCAGGGAACGCATCTCCAAGAGCAGGCCGAGGAGCTGAGCGGGAAAGGAGAGTGTGTTTAAGGCTGCACCGCGGCGCTCCTGCCAATGCCTCCCCTGACCTCCCTCTCCGTCACGATCAGATTCGCATCACCCCCCCACAGGTTTCCGTTCACGTACTGGTTCTTGGGTTTAATTTGGTTTTGTTTGTGTATGTTTTTTTGACTCTCAAAACCCATTGATTCCCATTCACTTCCATTATATGACTGACAGACTGCAACGGTTTGACTTAAAAATCTTCGTTTGTGTTCTACTGAAGAAACAAAGTCACCTACATCTTGGATGCCCTGGGGGTAAGCAGATAAATATCAAATTTTCATTTTTGGGTGAACTATCCATTTAATTCCCTGATATTTGTTTTTGTTCTGACCTGTCTCTGTCTCTCTCACACAGGTCAGCGTTCCATTCGAACACATGGGGAAATGAGCTCTGCAAGTTCTCTGTCATTTACTGCTTTTAGGAGGTTAGTGATTTGTTTTTTGGTCTGGATTTTTTCATTTATTAAAAAATGCATTGAACTGCAACTCATACACATAATGGCTTTTCATACACACAATACACCTCTTCTATGATGAGCATGTTTTTAATTTCTGAATTAAAAATCATTTGGATATTTTTGGGGGATATGAAGTCATAAATGTCAGGGAAATACAACTGTCCTGATATCATAGCAAAGAAAAAAGGTAAAAAGTGTTTTGACCTATTCTCTAATTATTTCTTAGAAAAATAGTTGTGAAGCAGTTATAATATAATTATATACGTATTAAAAAATTGTCTACCAGATCAAAGTGATATGGTGCAACCAACATGCAGAAACTTGAGGGACAAAACAGGAAACGACATCAGAGAAAGGACACCTGCAGATCCTCATATTATTTGCTAAGTACAATATGTCTAATATCAACGAGACCTTTTATGTGACGGTTAGGTTAGGGTTAGGGATGATTAGTTAAGGTGGTGATATAGGAAGTGATATAACCCCCTAAAAACTGTAATATTTATAAATTAATAATTCATTAAACATTCAGTAAGGATCAAAAGTGACAGTAAAGACATTTATAATGTTACAAAAGATTTGTTTTAAATTCTGTTCTGAACTTGACCTTGCTATTCAAAGAATTAAAAAAAATGTCACAGTTTACACAAAATATCAAGAAGCACAACCGTCTTCAACATTGATAATGATAAGAAATGTTTTTTGAGCATTAAATCAGCATTATAACAATTTCTGAAGGATCATGTGACACTGAAGACTAGAGTAATGGTTACTGAAAATTAAGCTTTGCCAGGAATAAATTACATTTTAAAATCTTTTTATTTTTATTTTTTTTTTTAATAATTAACATTAAAAATAAAAAAACATTTTAAAATATTAAATAATATTTAAAATATTAAATTATTCCAAAATATTAAAACAGAAATGTTATTTTAAATAATATTTCACAATATTACTGTGTTTTTGATCAAATAAATAGGCTTCTTTCAAAAACATTTTAAAAATCTCCAAATTTTTCTGCTTATTTGTCATTGACTCAACCACTATACTGGGATCAGTATTTCAAAAGTCATTTTTTTCCCGAAATTCTAATAAAATTAACTTCATTTTGCAGGATTACAACAGACAACTCCCCTAAAGTATTTATATTCATCTTTCTATGTAAAACGGGAGTGCGTCAGAGGCAAGAAGCAGAAAGAAAGGAACCACATTTTTGTAATGACAAAGTGCTCCCCCGTCCTCACGCACTGCTGGTGGTTGCTGTTTGAATGAGACATCGATGATACAGACGCATGTGGACAGTGGATAGATAGAGTTTAACAAGGATCACAAGACTCAAACGGTGGAAGTGGATAAGAGAATTTTTACCTGCGACCTGATGAAGGTTCTGGTTGTTCTCTGTTTTGTCTGAAATGCCGGGAAAAAAAGGACTTGCTTGTTGGACTGTAAAGTTAAAATTGAATATTGATAGAGTGTAACAAATGTATCCCTTGCACAAAAAGTGTTGTATGTTGACACCTTACTGATGTATGAGGTTTTGTGGAACCATCTTTTCCATGTTAAGTATTAAATATGCAAAAGTTAAGAATTTCCAAGAATGTTGTTTCCAGTCAAACTGGTGTTTGAGCTGTAGACATCACTGAATGGATGTGTCAAGATTGTACATTGAACAGATGACAGTTGGAGATATTGATTTAAATATGGGCTGTAGTGAACTAACCTAAAGATCAATTTGAGCATTATTAAATGCCTGAATTCCACTCTTACAATTATACAGCTGAACAATGTGGTGTAATTTGATATGAAGACTCCTGCGTTGACATTAGCCATGACAACCTCATTTATAAATAAACACACATATCAAAAGTATGACTGTTTCAGCTTGCTGAACCTTGTGAATTTATTTCACTTCTTTAAAAAAGCTCGTGTAAAAAGTAACGAGAGCTGTTCCAGTTTACCCCTCTGAAAGGATTATTAATGGATTATTAAAATTGCGTTGGTTGTCTTCTAAAACAAGATCAAAATACACGTAAACAAAAAAGTGGTAACACTTTATATGTATGTAAACGTGTGAAAGGTGGAGAAACCGACACATTTTGAATAAGTAACTGAATTGATTCACATTATAAAACTATATTTCAAAGTGTTATTGCACTAAATTAAAGTATGAAACGAAGTTAAAGTAAAACGAACACATACATATGCATGTTTTATCCAAGGCATAATGTACATGAGCTCATTCATTTGGGAATAAATTTGGATTCAATGAGTAAGTACTATTTATTAAACAATGCGAAGTATTTATTTTTATTTATCTGTAAAATTCTAGCAAACGACGTTCAGTATTACATAATTCTTTATTTTTTTATTGACCAGAACAAAATATACAACAGTATACAAAAATGTACATAAAACATGCCAGAGTGTATAAACAATTGATTCATTATTCAAAAATTGTATATTCGTGATAAATATTACAAGTCTTCTTTGCTTTTTTATTAACAATGTTCCAATGTCCAAACTGGTGCAGTAGTCCTTTTGTTTCCTGAAGAAAATGAATGAAATTTGGCTTGGATCCTGACCATTTCTTCTTATGTATGTGAAAATTTCCCAAAATAACTGTACAAGTAAAGTAAAATTAGTATTATTACTTTCGTTGGAATAATACAAATCAAAATTATTTAACTTGAATATAATATAATATTTGTTTTCCTTCTAATGAAGTGTACCATATCCACCCAGAAAAACCGTGTGTATACACAATTACAAAACCGATGGACAAAAGACTCCCTTTCCATTGAACAAAAATCACAGGAATAATCAATATCCAAATTAAATCTCTCTAGTACACATTTAGCTAGATATATACCATGTAAAATTTTAAATGTAACCTCTTTTACTTTATTATTTAAACAGCATATTTCACAAATACGCCAAGTTTTATTCCAATTTATATTTCTAAATACATTGGTCCACAATAAACAGTATTACGTAATTCTTAAAAATGCATTATTTACTGCAAATTACGTCACTGAGCAATGACTTTTATTTTGAAGTTTCTAAAGCTACAGTCCATTTTAGAAAAAAAGAAAAAATGCCGCGTGTTGTTGTAGCAGACTTCACCGCCGCTTTCCACTTTTATCCCCGTTAAACTAATCCGCAAGAGATTTTATTGAACAGCAAGGGGAGTTGGGAAGGAATGAACTGCCTTTCAACGGCAATCCAACTACGATTGTAGGTAAAATCATTTAGAACAGTCGCGAATGCACTGTAAACGGTCCAAAGACGTGGTGAATTACTACATGGGAACAAATAAAAAAGGACGGAGCGCAGATTTTCCAGCAGAGATCAACGGCGCTGGAATATAAACATGGATTGACGGGCAGCAGCGATGGCTTTGAAGAATTAAGGCCGAATTGCTTCTCATTTGTTTTCCTTTGTGCACGACGAATGGTTTTAAATCTGCGTTTATGTTATTGGTAAGTTGCCCGTTTTTCTAGTTTGTAGATACTTTTCCTTACTAATTTTAGGGCGAACTTCAGCTAACGTTATGTGACTCAACTAAATTTACGATGCTCTTCCAAATAAGGTCAACATATAACACAAAAAGTAAACTCTGCATGCATTTAACATGTGATTTACGGTTTACCCAATAATTAAAATTGTGTAATTTACTCTTGTAAATAAAGAAATTTCTTTTTTTCTCACCAGTCAGTGTTGGCTTTCATTGTCTTTTCTTCAACAATACAATGAACACGATAAACTCGGAATGTTATGACAACTACTTTTGTGTTCCAGAAAACACAAAAGTAAAGAACGTCACAGGTTTGAACAACATTAGAGTGAGTAAATATGACAAACCAATAAAGTATCAGATAAAAAAAAAATTACGAAGTTAGCTTTAAGTTGGTGTAAACAATGAAGATAGCCACATTTACTAAGATGTGAGATACACACACATATGGATAAACACAATTTCCTGTTCTTCATAATTTGTAAATACAAAAATTAAACCCACTTTCTGCAAACCTAATTTGTTTATTTTAGGTTACACTAAGTTCTTATGTATAGTGGTGAAACCATTTTTCATGTCTGAATACTGCCACACTTTTTAATTAAGCATTTTAGGGGTTATTCTGAAACAGATGTGCAACTAGTCTTCATACAGTGGAAATCATTATAGGAAATTGTTAGATAAAAATGTTCGTGCCATTTCATTAAAGCATGAAATGAAAATTCACCCTATCTATTCCCTAATGCATATTATTGACTTCATGGTGAACGAATCATCCATTCTTATGTTTCGTGAAAAGTTGACCTTGTAATTTTTAATCAAAATATTATAATTCAATCTTCCATTGAAACCATAGACTTCTCTCTAGTGACGCATGCCAGACTTCTACAATTGTTTTGTCCACTTAAACACTTTCCATTTCTTACAGTTGACCTCAAGTTCACATTCTGATTTGCCTCCGTCCAACCAACAAATGATGGTTAGAGCCAAGTCCCCACCCTACTGTTTTTTTCGATAACCCATTTCACTCGGATGTAGGCTACATCACCATATCGAGAAAAGATCTGTTTCTAGTTCCGTTATATTGCGTCTTTAATCTCTGGCTGATTTTTAGTTTCATTTCTTTGCTTGCCCACATTATCTTGCACCATATTACTGTGAAATGATTCATGGTGACGTCATATTGTTGTACACTCCTCTTTCCTGTCCTCTGATTCATTTTCATGGCATTTTTAAACTCAATATTGTTCCAGTACATCACTTTTCTACTTTACACACCCTTCTTCAGCATGTTTGATTCCCACTGATTTTAACATCCAATCTCTATCGCCACAGCTTTTGAGACGTGACGTGCCATTGTCCGATCATTTTGGGGAGGAAGTTGTCAGGATGGCTCCTGGTTCACTATCCACAATGGCTCCTACTGGGCCCAACATCTCCTGGTTACCAGAAGCTCCTCTGCTCACTCCAGAGCAGCCCATTTTCCTCATGACAACCACAGCCCAGGCAGTGTCAGGCTTCTTTGTGTGGACAGCACTTCTACTCACCTGCCACCAGGTAAACAACACCTTAACCAGATGGGCCTGAGAATCGAAACTCAGTCAGTGTATTTCAATGTGTTTATATTTGATTTTTTGCAGATCTACATGCATTTGCGTTACTACAGCTCTCCCAAGGAGCAGAGGCACATAGTGCGCATCCTTTTCATCGTACCCATCTACGCCTTTGACTCCTGGCTCAGCCTTGAACACAATAAGTACATTGATGTAAGTGCATAGTAGTTAAGGCCACTTAATATAAAGTGTGACCTTTTTTAAAGGAAATGTATACTTTTGTTCAGACCGATCAAAATCTGATCAAAATTGACAGAATTTGTATTTGTTGATTTTATTTGAATTATTTGTAATATAATGTAATATAATTCTATTTAAAATAAATGTACACAGTAATAAAATACATTTTAAACTATATTCAAATAGAAAACAGTTTCTTTAAAGGGATAGTTCACCCAAAAATGAAAAATCTGTAATTAATTACTCACCCTCATGTCGTTCCAAATCTGTAAGACCTTCGTTCATCTTCAGAAAACAAATTAAAGGTGTCATATGATGCGATTTCAATTTTTCCTTTTTCTTTGGAGTGTTACAAGCTCTTGGTG
>NW_015670386.1:961535-965806 GCF_001515625.1 Sinocyclocheilus rhinocerous | reverse complement strand
CGATGAGCTTTGTAAAAATCGACACGTTTCAGAAAGGCATGGCATAGAGGAGCAACAATGTACAGTATGTGGAAAATAATGTGTTTTGAACCTTAAACCGCATAAACACATTTCATTACACCAAATAATGTTCTTTTTAGCAACATCATATGACCCCTTTAAGATATTTTTGATGAATTATGAGAGCTCTCTGACCCTGCATAGACAGCAATGTAATTACCACGATCAAGGTCCAGAAACGTAGTAAGGACATCAGTGGTTCAACCGTAATTTTACGAAACTATGAGAATACTTTTTGTGCGCAAAGAAAACAAAAATAAGGACTTTATTCAACAATTCGTCTCCTCCGCATCACCCTGGCGCCATTTTGGAGAGTATCACGACGAATGCGCATGCTTTGATCTGAACGTAAACAAGATAGACGTTCAGATAAACAGCGTATCCCCTCTCTCTCTCTACACAATGCTTTCCTGTCTACTCTATACTGTCTTGTCCAAATAAAGGCATAAAAAGCCCATAAACAATCTTTAAAAATAATAATAATAATAAATAAATAAATTCAACCTTGGTGACCATAAGAGAATTATTTCAAAAACCTTACAGGTCCCAAACTTTTGAATGGTAGTGAACTTTATTACTTCAAATCAAAGTTTGTTATTTTGTGATTAATCTTGGATCTGGTCGGTTTGGTTCATGCTTTAGAACTCTTAATTGAAGAAGTCTCTGAAATCCTAATGGAGAAAATGAATGGTAAAAATAACAAGACTGTTAAAAATCTATGTCATTTTTGTGAGCGTCCTATAATGTTTGGTGTAGAAAAGCACATGGTGTGCTCAAAGGATGAAATATTCTGGTACTTTAATTCTTTTATTCGTGGCATGGCCAGACCATCACAAGGGATGTTTTGCCGTGCAGCACTGCATTGTTTAGCAAAAGTCTTTTGTTGGTGTTTGGTGAAACACTGATGATGGGATTTAGTCCGAAAGGTCTGCTGTGTTTGACTGCCAGTGCCACAGTATGAGGTTAAACTATTGAACTATTAAACTATTTTCTGAGAAGACTCGAAAGTAATCACCAGACTTGAATCTCTCATGTAAAATAAAGATATCATTTCAGTGCTAATTCAATCCATCTTTTTTGCAGCATTTGTGATTTATAACTTCTTGAGCCTGTGTTATGAATACCTTGGAGGAGAGAGCGCTATCATGGCTGAGATCAGAGGAAAACCCATTGAGTGAGTGTCATTTTCCATTTCCACTTATACTGTTGTGTGAGAACTTTTTAAAGCATGCCTCAAATCAATGCTCTTATTGATGTTTGATGAGACTCCAGGTGTGTTTGTTAAGTGCGTGTTTACACTTGGCAAGTTTGGTTTGATTCAGATGAAATCTAGTGCGATTGCTCTGTTAGTGCGGCTCATTTGAATAAGTGCGAATGCTGCCATTCAAACTCCTGCCGCTGTTTTGACTCTTTTACATATTTTATAAACTCTTTGTGAGTTATCAGCTAAATAAAAAAAAAATACTGCATGTACACACATAAAACGAGCGCACTTAGCCCAGAACACAGCAGTTTTGGATGTTTGTTAATAAAAGTCATGAAAGTTGACCAATCAGGTTGCAACCTTATCCTTATGCCTGTTGTCTTGTATCTTTAGGTTCGGTGTTAAAAACGCTAAGTAAATCGGGATTAAATATATAATTTTCTTTTATGATTCGGGCCAGAAGAACCAATATAACTGAGCTACAAGTGTAAACGTACCCTAGGTTAAGTAATAGCTTAACATATTTATGTGAAAGCAATCTTGTTTTTGTTTTGCTGCAGGTCCAGCTGTATATATGGAACATGTTGTCTTTGGGGCAAGACCTACTCCATTGGCTTCCTTCGATTTTGCAAACAGGTTTGCATATTGAACACTTTCCGAAATCCTTGTTCCCATTTATCTTTTTGTCTTCAGATATTTTTTTGAGTAATTTGTTCATTAATTCATTTTACAGGCCACTTTACAGTTCTGTGTGGTAAAACCCCTGATGGCCATGATTACAGTCATCCTGCAGGCCTTTGGGAAATACCGTGATGGGGACTTCAAGTATGTGCTTCTCGTGTGATGTCTGATCTGTGACTATTTTCCCTAATACTCAAGATTTCAAATTTCAAAACGGAATTTTTGATTTTAGAATTTTGTTTCTGATCCCACAGTGTCGCTAGTGGTTACCTGTATGTGACCATCGTCTACAATATCTCCGTCAGCCTGTCTCTCTACGCCCTTTTCTTGTTCTACTTCGCCACCCGAGACCTCCTCAGCCCCTACAGGCCCATGCTCAAGTTCTTCATGGTCAAATCAGTCATCTTCCTCTCCTTCTGGCAAGGTCAGATCTACTGCTATAGAAATACTAAAGTCAACATGAAATCAAAATTGACCCCATTTACAATAAATGGTCATATGAATCTTATAGTGGACATTTTATCAGTCTACATTATTCTAAAAACAAAAAATGTCTTCATATTATTTTTATCAAAACCTGCTCCAGCCCTCAAATAACTCGGTTGACGTCAGTAGGCCTTTATGTTGCCCAATTATTGTTTTTGGCTTCTGTATGTGATGTCAGTTCTTTATGGATAAAACCAAGTCCTAATTTTCTTCTTGTTGAGTATTCTGTGAAATGGATTGGAATTGTGAATGCACATTCATATTGACTTTTTAACTACTTAAAGCTATTGGTAACCTGTGATCTCGTCTTACAGGCATGCTGCTGGCCATCTTGGAGAAATGTGGTACGATTCCTCAGATCAGCTCTCCTGAGGTTTCTGTCGGCGAGGGAACCGTTGCAGCTGGATACCAGAACTTCATCATTTGCATCGAGATGTTCTTTGCCGCCTTGGCCCTGCGACATGCGTTTACCTACAAGGTCTACATGGACAAAAGACTGGATTCCCTTGGTGAGCTCTACACCTTTGTTCCTTTGTTCGTGAACAAATGGCATGTTTTTTTTCCTGTAATATGTGTAAAACAGTGTAAAAGAGTAGTTTACACTACAGTTAAAAGTTTGGGGTTGGTAAGATTTTTTTTAAAAATGTTTTGGAAAGAAGGTTGCATTTATTTGATCAAAAAATTACAGTTAAAAGCAGTAATATTATGAAATATTTTTACAATTAAAAATAACCCTTTTCTGTTTTAACATATTTTAAAATGTAATTTATTCCTGTGATGGCAAAACTGAATTTTCAGCAGCCATTACTCCAGTCTTTAGTGTCACATGATCATTTGTTAAAAATTTGTTTTGCTGCTTAATGTTTTGTGGATTTTTTTTTCTTAGGATCTTTTGATGAGTAGAATTGTTTTTTGAAATATATGTATTTTAACTAACATTATAAATACTTTAATATCTTTTGATTAATTTAATCCATCCTTGCTGAATAAAAGTATTTATTTCAAAAGTAAAAAAAAACTTACTGACCCCTTACTTACTTATTGAGAGGCAGTTTTAACATAAAGTGACATGACATCTGACGCACAGATGCCATTGGCACATGCAGCTATGCTCAGTGACACTTCCAGTTTTCAGTGGCCTGTGACACATGTCAATGGACTGCGTCCTGTGTCACTGACATTGCCTGACACCTGCCGCTGGGTGCCGCTGCATAATGTAGATTGCGTAATACACACACTTAACGGCAGAATGATATTTAATTAATTAACAGTATGTTGCTGTCAAACATACATTATAAAACGGAGAGTTCCGGTCCTTGATTCTGATTGGCTGAGCCACGTTTGAAGCTGTTGTAAATTACTCTACAAACATACACCTTTGTTTATGTTTGTCTGTTGCTTGGCAACCACTTTGTTGCAACCACAACAAACCTCCGTGAAGTTGGCACCCCATAAAAAGAAATAATCACCAAAACTATGCCATTCGTTTGTGCTGATTTGTGCCGCAAAAACGAACGTTTGTGTTGGTTTGGTGTTTGAGATATTAAAAAAATTTTTGACCGTGTGACGTCACTCTCCACCCCATGTTGCCCAAATCGCTCCAAACCAGCGCAGTTCGTTTGTGTTCGTTTTGTGCCGTTAAAACAAACACTGTATCTATTTTCCTTCCTTAGATATAACCAAAATATTTTCGGGAGCTGTGACGTCACTCTCCACCCCAGTTCGTCTAAATCGCACAAAACTGGTGTCATTCGTTTGTGCTCGATTTGTGCCGATTTGTGCTGTTGAAATGAACATCAAATATATTTTCCCTTCATAGAAATAACAAAAACAATTCTGG
>NW_015670386.1:958545-961394 GCF_001515625.1 Sinocyclocheilus rhinocerous | reverse complement strand
AAATGTTTTGGAAAGAAGGTTGCATTTATTTGATCAAAAAATTACAGTTAAAAGCAGTAATATTATGAAATATTTTTACAATTAAAAATAACCCTTTTCTGTTTTAACATATTTTAAAATGTAATTTATTCCTGTGATGGCAAAACTGAATTTTCAGCAGCCATTACTCCAGTCTTTAGTGTCACATGATCATTTGTTAAAAATTTGTTTTGCTGCTTAATATTTTGTGGATTTTTTTTTCTTAGAATCTTTTGATGAGTAGAATTGTTTTTTGAAATATATGTATTTTAACTAACATTATAAATACTTTAATATCTTTTGATTAATTTAATCCATCCTTGCTGAATAAAAGTATTTATTTCAAAAGTAAAAAAAAACTTACTGACCCCTTACTTACTTATTGAGAGGCAGTTTTAACATAAAGTGACATGACATCTGACGCACAGATGCCATTGGCACATGCAGCTATGCTCAGTGACACTTCCAGTTTTCAGTGGCCTGTGACACGTCAATGGACTGCGTCCTGTGTCACTGACATTGCCTGACACCTGCCGCTGGGTGCCGCTGCATAATGTAGATTGCGTAATACACACACTTAACGGCAGAATGATATTTAATTAATTAACAGTATGTTGCTGTCAAACATACATTATAAAACGGAGAGTTCCGGTCCTTGATTCTGATTGGCTGAGCCACGTTTGAAGCTGTTGTAAATTACTCTACAAACATACACCTTTGTTTATGTTTGTCTGTTGCTTGGCAACCACTTTGTTGCAACCACAACAAACCTCCGTGAAGTTGGCACCCCATAAAAAGAAATAATCACCAAAACTATGCCATTCGTTTGTGCTGATTTGTGCCGCAAAAACGAACGTTTGTGCTGGTAGTGTTTGTGCTGCCTTAAAATTTTAAGTTTAGTCAGCTCTAAGTTTTCACTAACTTCATATTTCAAGTTGACTAAGCTTAAATTTCAAGGCAGCATTAAGGTGAAACGGTGAGAACATCTTTTTTTTAATTTTTTTATTTTTTTACAGTGAGTCTAAATCGTTCTAATTCATTTGTGCTCGATTTACTGACACCTGCCGCTGGGTGCCGCTGCATAATGTAGATTGCGTAATACACACACTTAACGGCAGAATGATATTTAATTAATTAACAGTATGTTGCTGTCAAACATTTAAAATGAACATTCTATTTTTATTTCTCCTCCGTAAAACATTACACACATCTGGAGGAAAAGTGATGGCACGCAAGCCGCTCTGCCAAATTCCTGTCTTCTATAGTTTGCAAATCTGCTGGTTTTCAAGGTTTTTCAAAGTTTTTTTTGCCAGTGACTTCATCAAGCACCAAATCCCAAATTTTCATTTCTCGGAACAGGCTATTGCAACTTAATATCACATATTCGTGTTCTTGTTTGTTGCTATTTAATCTCATTTGTTACAAAAATGCAACATAGGACTAAATTACTGGTTTATATTCAAGTAACAAATATCACTGATACATAAATGCAATAATTTATACCAAGGTATAGCCTACCAACAAAACTATTTTTATCCGTTAAAGCAGGCTCTTTAATGTAACAAGGTTACTATGTATATTTTAATATAGCTAGCAAGTAGCCTGACTTTACCATCAACATCAACTGTTTTCTCACTTAGCCTATTGTGTATTATTATTCTTATTATTTAAATGTGTATTGCATTATGCATTTTGCAGATGAAATATTCGGAGCATAAACATTACCATGATATTGCTCAGCTGTATTTTCTCTTTGAGGAATAGACCATGCGTGAAGGACAGCCAAGGTGTGTTTGTTTAAAATATCTTTGAATGAAATAAAATGAAATGGCTACATAGACTTGCATATCATAATTTAATGTGTTAAAAATTGCATACCACACGCTCATGTGAGTTTTTGATTGCAAAATATTAATAAAAAGTTTTACCTAGTTGATATGTATACATTATCAGTTTTTGTGGTCTTTTTTTATATATATTTTTTTTCACACATTCAGTATAGCTTAAGGCTATTTTGTCTTTGAGCACTTTTTCTACAGTCCATATGTCCTTTTTGTTTTCTTATGCAGTGCGATAAATAATCGTTTGTAAGGGGGACAGAAAAACTTTAACATAATATTATAATATAATAATATTAGCTGTTAAATGCAGTAATACCATGCAATTACAGTTACATATAGCCTATAGATAATGGCTTATTAAGTGCTTCTGTTTTCCCCCTTTTTAAATAGGCCTATTTAAGAAGAATTATAGTTACAGCCAGGATTTCTTTTCACGGCACAAATCGAGCACAAATAAACGCGGCATTTGGTGTGGAGACCGCCTGGAATTAGGCTATTTATATGATCTAATTAATATTAATATTAACAAATATTCGTGGGGAATAGGCCTACATGTTTAATATTCTAACGGCACAAATGAATTAGAACGATTTAGACTCACTGTAAAAAAAAAAAAAATCACCGTTTCAACTTAATGCTGCCTTGAAATTTAAGCTTAGTCAACTTGAAATATGAAGTTAGTGAAAACTTGGAGCTGACTAAACTTAAAATTTTAAGGCAGCACAAACACTATTTTTTTAACCTCTGCGGCCACACTAAACGGGGTTCCCGTTATATTTAAGAACAGGTCATGGTTACATTGTTTCTTTTAACGGCACAAATCAGCACAGATCGAGCACAAATGAACGGCACCGGTTTGGAGGGATTTGGACAGCATGGGGTGGAGAGTGACGTCACTGGCCCGTTTTGTATTTGTTATTTCTGAGGACGGGAAATAGATACAATGTAAATTTGAACGGCACAAACCAGCACAAATCGAGCACAAACGAA
>NW_015670386.1:932370-958088 GCF_001515625.1 Sinocyclocheilus rhinocerous | reverse complement strand
CACAAACGAACTGCGCTGGTTTGGAGCGATTTGGGCAACATGGGGTGGAGAGTGACGTCACACGGTCAAAAAAATGTTTAATATCTCAAACACCAAACCAACACAAACGTTCGTTTTTGCGGCACAAATCAGCACAAACGAATGGCATAGTTTTGGTGATTATTTCTTTTTATGGGGTGCCAACTTCACGGAGGTCCACAACAATGTCCATTGACTGAAAACCGGAAGTGCCACTGGAAGTGTCACTGAGCATAGTGGCATGTGCCAATGGCATCTGTGCGTCAGATGTCATGTCACTTTGTTAAAACTGCTGCTGTACTTATTTTTCCCTAATTGAGGCATGTTTTATTGAGATTTCAAGAACAGTCATTCTCTCAACATTTTGTCACAATAATAATGGCTCAGAAGTCATGGCTGACTTTCTCTTTTCTTCTGCTTTTATTCTGTAAATCATTCATTCCTCAATCCATTCATTCTTATCTATTCTTTCAATGCTTTTTATTGTTTATCTTTCCACATCTTGCTTTCAATTTCTCTTCATTTTATTTGGTCATCCCATGCACCACATCCACCCTTCTGCCCCTTTCCATCTTTTCTTTGTTTCTCCTTTTCATGCTGCACTCTAAAGGCCCCGTTCCTACATATGGACAGTACGGTAGGCTACAGTTCCTGATCTTAAACCACATCTCCTCTCTAATTGAAACTGTAGGGACAGTGGACTCTTAAAGGGATAGTTCACCCAAAACTGACAAGTCAATCTTGTGTTTTTTCTAAAATGTCTCTTCTCTCATGCCATCATCCATCTCTAATTAAGTTCTCTGTTCTTCTCAAGGTCGCTGTGCCCCCATGAAGAGCATCTCCAGCAGCTTAAAGGAGACCATGAACCCTGGAGACATGGTTCAGGATGCCATCCACAATTTCTCCCCAGCCTACCAACAGTACATCCAGCAGTCCACCCTGGAGCAGGGGGTCACCGCACCGCCCATATCCCGCAATCACAGCTGCGTGAGCGCCCGGGACAATGAGAAAACCCTGCTGCTTAGCTCCGATGATGAGTTTTAACTCGCTCGCCTGTAGTCCTGAGCAAAGGTACTCCGTAAGGGACCGTTTACTGCTGCGGTAGTGTAATGATGAGGTTAACATAGGAACAGGTTATTAAAGGACCATCTTAAGCAAGTAGTTACGTTCTAGTGCAGTAGAATCTAAAATTAAGCTGCTTATACTTGCTTAGTTGTCTTTAAAAGAAATCTTAATGCGCTTTTGTCTGATGTTGATGTTTATACAGAGAACTAAATAATACATTCATTTATACTTTTAGCCAAATTTTGAAAACCCACGTGGTCTGACACTTCAGCGTTTGGATTGATGTATTTTTTTATGCTTGTAGTTTCACATCGGGGGTGTTTGGACATCCCAGCATATTTCTAAAGAGCAGTGTATTGGAAGGCCCCCCGTTCGGTGGGAATGTTCCATTTTTGATTTACAAGTTCAAGTGCACCTTTGCTTCTGTTTCAACAGTGTTTATAGCTTCCCCAGTGATTTAAAGGGCGGGTACGCCTACAGTACAGTAGAGAGAGTACCAGCTGTTATTGTTTTGACGGATGAATCAAGGGACGGGGAGAGGTTGATGGTCCACGATTAGATTACAGATTAAGGCGGTCTGGATTATAAGGCTGTAATTGGAACATTAGTCGCCTGGTGCAGATTTGCACCAGCTTTCATAAAAGTGTGACCGTCCTGGACCACTGCAGGAAAAAGATTCTATCTAGGTTGGCCGAGCGGTTTAAAAAATAGATGTAGGTTACGCTTCTTAGTGTATGCTATACTTTCACTGAGAAAGAACAGTCAAGTACCATCAGTTTATCCGTATTCTGTTGTCTGATGGAAATGCGAAATTTATATCATTTGAAAATTTAAAGGGACAGTTCACCCAAAAATGACAATTCTGTCATCATTTATTCACCTTCATGTCATTCTAAAACTTTTGTTTCTTCTGCTAAACGCAGACACACAAAGGAAAGTTAACATCACCATTGAACTTTTCATATTATGGACAAAAAGAAACACAAAAGGCATACTTCAGAATACCTTCTTTTGTTTTCTACTTAAAGTAAATCATACAGGTTTGAACAAACATGAGGGTGAGTAAATGACACAATTTTCAGTTTTGGTGAGCTATCCTTTTATTGGGTGCTGTATTGTTTCTAGATATCCCACTAGAGGGAGGCATATCTCAGTTCGCACCCTTTATCTTTATGGGACATAAAGTTATCACCGATCCTTTGAGAGCCACACCAAAGTCTCTCCCATTCTTCAGAAGCATCTGCCATTTGCGCTTTACCTCTTTAGATAGCACTAGGCCCTTGATGACCAAGCTTGAAGCTTGCGGTTGGTTAGATAGCATCTTTGGAGTTACTTATTAACTGTCCTATGCTTTTATTGGTACAATAGAGGCCAGTATAAACACAAAGCAGCTGGAACCAAGTACGAGTATGTATGGTACCTGCTTATAGTTGTTATGTTAGTGTTTTTGCAGTGTATTCTTTATAAGGGGAGGATTTCTTTTAATAATATAGACGTTGTTGTAACTTGCACTAAGCAGTTTTGTATATATAGGATAAATCCGAATATTCTAGAACATTTTGGCAAGCTATTTCTGTACGTTGTTATTCAGAGAGTGGTTTAAAGTAACATAGGAAGTGCTGTTACGTTTAAAAAAAAATATATATATATATATTTTGTGGAAACATTTTGAAGTTACACTAAGACGTTCTTTGTACTGTCATGTTATTTTAAACAGAGCATTATGTATTACTATGTCAAAGATTTAAGCTTCTATTTTTTCCCTTGATGCTCTGGCCTAGGAAACAATAAAGAATTTTGTCTGTATATGTTTGTGCAATAGTGTTTTTTTTTTTTTACTCAGTGAATACACATATTTCTGTATACAATATATACAACATTTATTTCAATTAAATGATATAAAATAGACAATGAATTTACCATAGAAAAATACAGATAATAAATACAAACATCAGTTGTTGTTTTTTTTAGCTCTCCCCTCTTACAAAACATTCGTCACATTGTTCTGAAGCACAGGTATCATGGGCATGATATTACCAGGTTAGATTCTCAGTACTGATGACGACATTGCTAACTACACAATAAAAAAAATCACCAGAGATATCCACGTTTAACATGGCCGATCGTTACCTGATCATACAGTATCACTCCGTTTACTGGAGTAAACCCGGCTTGTAGTCGGAAGTCATCCTGACGACCACGGGTTGATGTGACGTACATGTGATATCATTTTTGTCTTTCGCTTTCCTTCTGTCACTTTCTTATCCTCCTGTTTTCCCTCCCGTGTGAGCCGCAAGTGCTTACTTCTCTTGGCTGCACTCTTCCCCTTTGTCCTCTATTTTCACATCTTCCTCAGATTCCCCTTCCTCACTTTTTTTCCCTCGAATGGTATTTTTTAAAATATTCCAGCTGTCCAAAATATTCAGATACGTTTTTAATCATAAATAGCAAATAATATATATGGTCTTGGTTTTAAATACAAAAATACCACTACAAACAAGTTGCTCTAATATTAGTACAAATATGACCCTCACACATACTGAATCATATTACAAGTAATAAGGCTGTATACTTTACCATTACTAAACTACTAACTCATTACAACAAGTAAACATTACAAAAAACACACAATAATTCAAACAATGACCCCAAACTAGTCGATCAGAAGTAGTATTTAGACCAATCACAGCACAAATTACCTTCAAACATCTTGTTTCGAACACAAATAAAATAGCTTTCATGTCTGTTGTTGAACATTTGTCTTTTATACAAACATTAAAATATATAAATGGCATTTATCCATAGATCTGCACGTTCTCTTGTCCCATGACTCAGTAATACCATGGAGATAATCCAGCAAAACTAACCAGCTTCTGAAATGTTGGTGGTCCCGCATGAAGACAATTGTTAGGACACATTTTTTTAAACATATATCACCATCCAGAAAGCACAGTAATGGGCATAAATAGCAATAACGCTATCATTAGCAATAGCTTTATAAGTGCAGACGTATACACTTGTCATGATATTCGAGGCCACAACAACAGTACTGAGATTATTCTTGGACATTTATAAGACTGTATATATAGTCTGTGTGTGTTTATATATGTAAGTGAAACTGTAATTCCCAACTGGTACTTGTTTTTCTTCCTGTATATGTGAGTATACGTGGTCGGTCTGTCTGTCTGTGCGATCATACTGTGTACCTATGCGTGTCTGCGTATCCATGTGGAGCCCTAGGATGCTCCTTGCTCTCTGTGCACCTGCTGCGGTGTCTTCACTATGGTAATGACGGAGGCTGTGTTCAGACGGGGTGTGGTGGCCAGCAGACTGCCTCCTCCGGATTCCAGACCTCTGGCAAAGCGCTGCAGGGCAGCGAGACGGGCACCCAGCCCTTCCAGCTCCCGCCGCATGCCTGCGTTCTCGGACCCCAGCCGCTCCACCTCCCGCTGCAGCTCCTTCTTCTGCTGCTCCAGGGCCTCGCGCTGGGACACGCGCTTCACCCGGCAGCTCGCCGCGTAGCCGCGGTTTTTCAACGTGCGTCGCCTCTGCTTCAGCTTCTGCACTTCCTCGCGTGACAAACCGCGCAAGTGCATGTTGAGCTCGCGCACCGACAGCGACATGAGCTCACTGTCACTCAGCACTGGGACGTTCTCCCCGCATTCCCTCTTCACCTGAAATAATAGGACATTATTAGCATTACTGTAAAAACGGCAACTATGGTAGCCAGACAATTCACCCTAAAAAATATGGTAAAAATGTTTCAGGAATTACCAGGTGGAATATTGGTGCCTGTGTAGTTTTCAGCTTATTTAAATGCTATAATGTTATTATACAAAAATATGCTGACACAGCCAACATAATAATAGAAATGGTAAAATAGAAAGCCACATGATGAATCAGAGTTCATCATAAGTGGCCTGTCCATAAAACCTGACCAATACTCCTTATATAAACAGTTCACATTGCCATACACAAAGACAAAATGCCATCAGAGTAACACACAAGACTAAAATAATACAATAAACACTAACTAAATAATAGAAAAGTACCCTAATGCATAACTGATAACACAAATGAGAAGAAAGAAATAATAATTAAATAAAACTGTGATGTTGATGTCATAATGTGACGTCTGGGAATGTCCTTTTTTTCCTATAAATTGTGGCAATTCATAGTTTTGACAAGTGAATAGCTATACCATAAATTTGACAGTATTTTACAGTAAAATTACATAAAGTGATGTTATACCCCATTCACTGTTTCTCATTTATTGTATATGGTAAGGTAACTTAGGCTACAGTTAGCCAATTAACAGGTTTAAATCCAGCATTTTTTACAGTATATTTTTGTAAAAATTACTATTTACAGAATGTGACAAAATTCACAAGTGTTTTCTGTAAAATGATCTTTACCTTCAGGGCTTTACTGGCTCTGCCGTCTGAAGTCATTGTCTGTATTTATGTATCCCTGAAACCTGTAAATGTCAAATAAACCGATTCAGTGAAAATGGAATACATGGAATAAAGTCACACTATATTGTGAATATAGTCAAAGCTAAAGGCCGTTGTTATGCTGCTTGACTCAGCGAAACAACTATATTCACAATACTGCAAAATTTTGAGTGCCTTGCTTTTATTAAATAGTCAAAGCATAATAAAAATATTATGGACTCAACATTTTAATTAAAATGTTTTGCCAAGTGACACCATGCACTAGAAGGCATAGAACCCTGACATAATAACAGAATGATGTTATACAACAGAAATAAGGATATGCTATGCGAGATGCGCCGTGTTGATGATATCGGCTCATATATCTGCATATAGTTGCCATTTTTAATCATCAGCATAGATTTTTTTTAATTTCTTTATTTCTGAAAAATTCTATAGGATTACAGAATCGATTGCCATCTGAAGTATATATGTTTATTTTACAGATTCAAAAATATAAATTTTATATCGGCCACCAGGGGATCAAGCATTAAAAGACATCGGTTGACTACTATGAACAGGTGTATGGCGTCATAGCTGGGTGGTGGATTTTAGCGCATAATAAGGAAGACAGAAGACAGGAACTATCCTTATTTAAATATATAATGTGGTTTGTGTGGTCAGCTCGTGAACACTCAATCTGTAAGACCATTTAAAGACAAACCTCCAGATCTTATTTTCATTTTTCTAAATCTAGGCTTCCCGTATCCAAAGAGTAGAAAACTTTTTTTCTTGACAGTGAATCATGACTGGTCAAAGTCCAGATGAAGAAGTGAACGCTGCTGACCATGAGTTTCCCGTCATGCGTGGGAAGTGCGCCTATCATCCGCGAGCTGCTGCCTCAAATAACCGACTACGCTTTTCCACAGTGTCACAGTGATTCAGCACAAGTTCTCCATTCCTGACTTCACAGCAGCTCCTTACTTTCCTTTCACATTTCGCGTTTTACATCATTTATAAAATTCCCAGTCACTTATAAACAGTTTATAAAACTCCTATTTAGTAAACAACAACAACACAGGTCTTGGGCTGTCATTTTTCCCGAAACGTCTTGAGGTTAACATGCTCCTTAAGTATTGCGTTACTTACAAAGCGACAATTTAATAAAAAAAATTCAAATATAACTTATAATTATGAATAAAACATAATAAAGGATTATAACAACGTAAGAACCCGTTTATTACGTAAGATACTACTAGTTCAAATCAAACCAAGATTTTGCTGACTAGTCGTTTCTCATCGAAAACAGCATACATGTTTACACGTTTTGAGTAGTTCTGAATATAATACATACAGTTACGCTGAATACAAATTTATATTTTAACTGTCTGAACCATGGTCTGAACCGGCAACATCTAAGCAGCTATTTCCTTATTACGCGTTAGCTTGTTGCTACACCTAACATCGTGATAAAAACATGCTATTCGCGCTCATGAAGACTAATACTATTAAAAATGTATAAAACACGACTCTAAATGATAGGTTAATATAAAAATCTAAACCATAACAGTATCAGTAGTGGGTATTACGTTAAAACAAACACTGGGTGCATGTAACGTTACAGCGGATTTGCTAACACCCCTCCGTTTCCTTAGTGTAAACAAATGTCGAAAGGAGAAAAAAAAATAGAAAATCTTGCCTGGTGTTGATTTCTCCTCTTTGGTGGTTTCACACGAAGCTGAATACGGATCAGTCCACGATTTTCACCGCTGGTTCGGTATTTCGACTGACATACGTTATCGCAGCACGGCCCGTGTTTAGACGGACTAGAAAGCTAAACGCCTTTTTTCCCCGGAATCAGTCCACCATCAGCGGGCTGGATCCTTTCATTCATAAAAAACACACACACGATGACTCAAGGCTTTAAGAATGAGGGCGGGACCTCAGCACACACAAAAAACATCAGTCAACAACCTTGTGAAACTTCTTTTTATTAACCCATTTAATCCCATCGACATTTATATTTGATTTTATATGGTCTAAAACGAGTTTATTATGTATTTTACACCTAGTTGTCAAGTTTAATGAAAGTGTAGACTAATGTGAATATTTTTACATGGCTGGTGTAATGTACACAGCCTTTTATTTTCGATGAATAAAAATGATCATAACCAGTATAAATGTATCCAATGACAATCAGTGTTCTGATGGATGTCTATTGTTTAAGAATTTGTGGATTTTCTAATGTGGGACAGCTTGAGCACAAATCAGGGACACTATACAAAGCAAATTTTAAATTTAACACTCCTGGTTTAAAATGTGCATACCCATGTTTGGTTCATTAATTTAGTAGGCCTACAGTGTGTTTGCTGTCTTCATCAGTTCGTCTAAAAAGTAGCCTATGTGGAATGTACATATGGAATGGTAAATACAACTATAACAGAAATCATATACTATTTAAAATAATTTATTACAAAAACATAGCGACAATAATAATAACCATGTAATGAAGTGAAAAATGTAACTTAATAAAGATAGCAAAATAATTTCATAAACTATTTTAAAACTTTGGAACATGGGATGTCTTAAAAATGATATTAAACTTCTATACTCTGCACATGGTAAGAATATGGAACATGTATTTTCAAAAGCATGTGTTAAGCAAATTGTAATGTAACATTAATTTCGTCTAAGTCGTATGTCACTGAACTTTGTGCGAACTTCACAAGAGGTGCTTCCTCTTTGATGATTTTCATGGCCGCATTTATGACATACCTTCCAGAAAATCAAGTTATTTCAATAACTTGACACCCTGCTTGAATTCAACACCAATTTAACGTGATAACACAATAGATAAATGCACTGAAGCTTAGGTGTCCCACCAGTGTTCCACATTACACAAATCCACCCTGTATCCACCCAATATTTAAATGTGTATGTAATTGTGTTATGTTTTTGAAATTGTAAATTAAAAATTTTCAATATAGTGTTTAAAAACATTTAATTTTCACGAAAAGATTATGTCTCTAAGCTCCATAAAAGAATGCATGCGTAAAATACAACTCATACTTTTTATACATTCAATATTTTAAGGCTATTAAGACCACTCTTTCTCGTATATATTGTGATCAAAATAAACAAAGATGTATTTGAGCATATTTGTGATCACTGGGGAAACACAGACCCTTGTTTTAAATGAGTAACTATTAAGTATTAATTCAATAAGTAACTGAATAAATAACTCTTAAACTAAATGAAACAATAAAAAAAAGTTTATTTATTTTCCCCACAAAATTGCCTGATAGTAACACAAGTATACATAGTTTCCCATCAGTAACAACTGTGACCAGAAATAAAACATGCTTTCACTCAAGTTGAAACCTTTTAAGAAAAGACATGGAGCTTGTTCCACGTATTCATGCTAAAAAGAACTAGGCAATAAATAAACAATAATAATAAAATAAACAATCTGTTTTGTTTCGAAACAACTGTCTGCACTCCCACAGTGGCCGTATTCTCTCTCTCTCTCTCTCTTTGGTATGAAGTGACGTGAATATGTACGTAATTGGAGTTCCTCCTCCACTTCATAGTAATAAAAGCAGCAATCTTCCACTATTTCATAGTCCACTAGCACGCAATCATGAGCTGCAGTAAGACCTCCCTGTCGATAGGTGTCCTAATATGTCTTTGTGCTTCCTTACAAGGAACCGGGGAAGTAAATCCGTCTCACATGTAACCAAAGTGACCTCAGGTTTCAATGCGTGCTCTTTGGTTCTAAGTGGTTGTGAAGCTGTAAAACATAATTGAGGTCCTTTCACAATTATAATATAACGTTACTGGTAAACGTGACTAGCGTCGTATTTTAAATGGCTGCTATCCAGGAGCTCTCTCCAGACTCTGACCGTGGGGAGACGCGACCCCCCGAAGACGAGATCGAGGGTGATGATGAGGATGAAGAGGTACTTGATTGCTTCTGCAGTTTTGCTTGACCTTATGAAATTGTGAAGATAAAGGAAACTAAGGAAAAAAACTAAAGCTATTAGCTTGTTTGGTGTTTTTATAGCCAATATTAGCTATTTAGCTGGTCAAACCTGGCATAAAATGAAAAGCCTACTTTTTAAGATGTTTGTGTATTTGTATCACTATTTTATTTATTTTATTCAGGGATTTGTTCTGCGCAAGTGACGACATTTTATCTTAATTTTGCATTTCACAAATGTCGAATAATGATTTCTACTAAATAATTATCAATTTATATAAATAATTCATTTTAATTTACTATTATTTCTTGCAATAATTAGTGTTTGTCCTTTAATATCAATCTTAATTTTTCACATACACATAGTATATCATATTTTAATATTGCACAGTTAATACTGTCAAATGCAGTGTACCTGCACATGAGGAATGAGGTTTTCCATTGAGTCCCGAGTAAGCCATTTTTACTAAGGCAGTTTCTTTTGTCCCATGACTGGTGGTGTTAATTTTCTGACATGGTTCCTACTTTTTCCTTCTCTCCCAGTTGGATGAAACACTGTTGGAGAGGTTGTGGGGTCTGACAGAGATGTTTCCAGAATCACTGCGATCAGCAGCTGAAGTTTCTGCACAGTGTTCACTATCTGTAGGCAAAAAACTTTACAGGTGAGGTACTGGCAGTTGCATCTTCCACTTAAAACAGTACTTTTCTTTATAATCTGGACATTTTAGTACAATTTTTTCATATTATGCTTTCTTGTAGTTTCTCCCGCTCAGCTCTATGGGTCGGTACTACTTCCTTTATGATTCTGGTTCTGCCGGTTGTCTTTGAGACTGAGAGGTTACAGCTGGAACAGCAACAACTACAACAGCAGAGACAAGTAAGTAGCACCAAAAACATCCTGCATAAATATAAACACTTTCCCTGCAATATCATACTCAGCTAAATAGAGGTGAGCTGTATGATGAGAATCTTGTATAACGGTATGAGTAATTTTATATCAAAAGATACAAACTAAAGAGTGTTAAAGAATCACTGCAAAAACAGCATCTCATTATGTAACAAATGTGTTTGAAACTAAACTCAAAACAGTACTGATGATATAATGAAATATATTGTTCTGACACTAAATTCAGATTGGATGAGTCATATTTAAAGCTATAGACTTCAACAGTTGGGTTCCGGAAGTAAAAATCCTAGTCATTTTCTCCATAAGGAAATTGTTTTTTTGTTTTTTTTTCACTGTAACTTATAAATCTTTAAACTAACTTTGAGCTACGAGGTTGTTAATCAGAGGAATTTTAATTTATTATTATTTAAATGGGATTGCTGATGGAAAACTACATTACCCAGGATTCATGCATAGAAATCTCCACCAATTAGAGAATCATGAAAAGCAAATGCCAAAAGAGCTGCACACTGCCATAAAGCACTGTGAATGACGTAACAGGGTCAGTCTCCCTATGTAACATCTTTGAATAATTTCATTTTTTACCCATTGCTTTTAATTTGTGTATGTATTATTTGCAATGCTTCACAGGATTTGTAATTCTTTCCTACACAGTCTTGTGCCTGTATTTTTTGTCTCATTTTCAACTGCTTTTTTGCTTTAAATGTAAGTTTGTGATGTTGTGGTTTACCATATTTAAAAGCATGTGTTTTATGTGTACTTTTTTATTGAAATATGAATCCATTTCCTTTGTCATTTTGCTGCTTTTAATAGATTTTGTTGGGTCCAAATGCTGGCATGTCTGGAGGAATGCCTGGAATGATGCCACCTGCTCCTGGGAAGCTGTGATGATGTATATATTGTAGCATCCATGAGTTGTAGAAGAAGAAGGGGAAAGAGAGAGGGAGCAGGAACTGGAGAATGATGTGAGAAGATGCTGTGCTTGGTCAACATCAAGAAGTCGTTACCCTGTATAGTTTGTGTGTACAGTGCAGACCTTGATGACTTTTTATGAACGTCCCTCTCTCTCTGCCTTTCGCACAAAACATTCTGCATAGACTGTCGTCCAAGCTCTGATCGTTTACTTTTTTATTATAGCTATCTAATAACATTTCTTTGGTAAAGCGAGTATAGCAGCTTTTGGGGAATATTTCGACTGTGTTGTAGGTGCATTATATTTCTAAGAGAGTGTTTACGGTGCAATGTTGGCCATTGAAATGCCGGATCAACACTGACGTGCAGAGAATCTGTAACAGCATTCACAAGATCTGTAGTATTTATGAGGGCACACAAGGCCAATATTGATTGAAATTTTCCCTTTCTACAAATTATGGTTGTTTTTTGTTCTTGATTGAGAAATGTTAAAACCTTTAGAAATGGTTCTCTACCAACGGTGTCTTTTACAGGTAGAACTAATATCATGCAAAGCTTGATGCAATGTTATTCCTCTGACAAAAGCCATACAGTATGCAGAACCATTGTGAAATATTTAAGAAAGAATGTTTCAAAACATTGTAGTTTCAGTAGGGAATAATTGTTTGCTCCACATGACAGGAATAAAAACAAGTCCTCCTCTGTCATTGTCTTTTGTGTATACTTTATATTGCATATTAAATATTTGCGTGTCACATGTTAATGCAAAATAAAAGTCATGTTTCAGTTGGACACTACAGTGATAATTTGATCAAAATAGCCAAAATCAATACAGTTTGCCTAAACCTAATCCTAACATCAATAGGATTAGGTTTAATCCCCCCCCCCCCAGACAGCTATTTCCTTATATAACTGTTTAAAATGTTAAATGTTTTAAAATTTAAAATTAAAATGTTTTATTTTTAAGGTTTCATAGGTGGAAGTGACGCCACAAAACGAAATAACGTCAGTTTAAAAGTCCTAAATTAATCATTTCCACGCTCTCTGTTTATTTAGATTATCGTAGTTTACAGGGGAAAAAACACTTTTTATACATTTTTATAAGGTTTTCATGTTTTGAGATTTGGGTTTTGGAGAATAAAATATCGACAGCATTAAATGTATTTGAACGCTTTAGAAATAAATGAAGGCATGGTAAAACTTTTTTAAAAGACAGATCTGAAAGTAAATCGTTTTAATAAAATTGTAGAACGTGTCCGTAGAATGTCACCTGTGTTTATACATATATTTTAGTTAAAACAGAGAAAGAGATAATCAAAACCACATAGATATATGTTTATTCAAGTTTAAAAATCACAACTATTAAAAAAAACTGAAACTTGCTGTGCGTTACGGTCATCATGCCGTTTGACTTTCAGAGCGCGGGACAGAGGCGCGCGCTAAAGTTTCACTCAGCGCGAGATATCACTGACTGATTTGAGTCACTGGTTTCTGTCAACTTTCTTTGAGGGATTAACGTGAGGTAAAATTTCGTTTATATTCATTCATTTTTATAAAAACAGTTATTTTGCACTTTTACAAGGAACATGACACTTTATTACTGTATATTACTATTAACTGTTAATGTAACAGCTACAACGAGAATTGAGATAAATTCCTTTGAAACAGACAGCTAACATAGTTAACAGGCAGCTGATTAAAAAGTAAGCCAAATATAAAGATTTATCTAGATACTTACAGACTGTAATTAACGGTTATTTGGCCCCCAAAACAATGTATTTTATTGTAAACTCATAAAAAAAATTTAAAAAAAATCCATAGAATGAAAGCTTTAGAGGACCAGGCTTTGGAGGATGAGTCGGGGTACCAAGAAGATGAGGTGATTCACATTCATTTCTATGAGCTAAGTTAACAATACAATTTCAAATGTGTTAGTGAGGTCTTGTGTTTATACAGGATATTAACTGTCTCAAAATGCATTTAAGGAAAATATTAAACATTTAAATTAGTATTTCTTTTTTTTTGTTACTTGTTTAAAGTTGTGTATATAACATATATTGTGTATAACATACTGTATATATATATATATATATATATATATATAAAGTTGTGTATAACAAAAACAAAAAAATGTCGTATAAATTCCCCCATAGGAATCCTTTTTTCAAGACATTGAGCTCTTACAGAAACATGGAATTGTAAGTAACGTTAATGTTACTGTTAAGTTTTTAAAGTCATGAAAATGTCATCATGAAGGTGGCTCTGATTCATATCCCTCTCTCTTAAGAACATGGCTGACATTAAGAAACTGAAGTCTTGTAGGCATTTGTACTGTGAAAGGCATCCAGATGACCACACGCCGCGCTCTCTGTAATGTAAAGGGACTGTCTGAGGCTAAAGTTGACAAAATAAAGGAAGCCCCTGGTAATTTGATGGGGCTTCCTGGAATGTATATAACAAATTTATTTGATGAAGGAGACTGGATTTATGTTTTGTACAGTCATCATATTTTGTCTTTTTGCATTCAGTTATGTGTTCCACATCACAACAGGCAGTCTGGAGTTTGAGTCAGAAATAATCTGTTTAATAGTCCTAAAATACAAAGCCCCACAGATGAACAAAACTAGATATTGTGTAATAAAATGAGGGAAGGAATTAATAAAACACAACCACAAATTAAGTTGTGGGAACAAATTCTTAATTTGTGGCCACAAAATCCATATTTCCTATGTCATGTATTGGGCTCTGTACTTAATAAGGGTTTAACATTTTGTCTGCTAGAAGTCACATGAAAGCAGAAATGCTTTATTCATATTTTGTTTAGCAAACTCCTAGGAGGAGGTGTGGAGAGTATGGCCATTACCGAGGCTTTTGGTGGTAGGGTGCTGTTATGATTACGAACCAAAATTATATGTTATGCATTTTCTGTCCAAAATGACATGTTTTTATAAATCGTTTCCCATGCCTCATTCAGAATTCAGAACGGGAAAGACTCAACTCTCTCATACACTGTGTGGTAAGAGCAAAAATGGATCTTGTGGAAATGTTAAATGTGGAATTTAAGTCTAATTTTAAGATCATTACTGTCACTCTATTTCTCTTTTTCTTAAGTAACCTCTCAGCTTCCTGGTGAATATGGGTACACAGGAGGAAAGGTCATCTTCATCGATTCTGAAAACACCTTGTATCATTTCTGCATTTGCTTGCTTTGTGCCACATTCATTTTTCTAAACCTATTCAATATGGAGAAGCCATATTTAACTTTTTCTCCTTAATAATTGGAACACCAGTCGGCCTGAGAGGCTAAAGGACATAGCTGACAGATTCAGTGTGGATCATGAAGCTGTACTGGATAATGTGCTATATGCACGTGCATATACGAGTAAGAACTTTCATCTCAGAACTTTTTATCTTAGTTTTGAAATGTTGTTTAACAGGCTAGTCAATGAGGTCATAAAGAGTGGTGTTTTTATTTTTTATCAGCCTGTCTTTTTCATTAATAGGTGAGCATCAGATGGAACTGTTAGACTTTGTTGCAGCCAAGTTCCATGAGGAAGGAGGTTTCTTCAAGCTTCTCGTAAGATACAATACACATTCTGAGGTTTAAGGAAGTGATTTTACTTAATTTTGTGGCCATCAACAATGAATTTTCCACAAAGTCTTAGATCTTTGAGTTCAGCTCATGAAAAATGGGGGCAAAAACAAAAGTGTTGTGTTTATAATTTTGTTCAGTGTATATTAATGAGAATGAAGACTGCTCATGTAATGGACATGACAATGAAAATGATGGTAGTTAGTCTTATCTTTAGTTAAGTAAGCTTATGATTTAGACATGAGAACTTTATTTTCTGACCTTCACTTAATTAGTAATATCTGTCATTTTTTTGGATATAGAGTACAACGTTGCCGTGTTTGTTACCAACCAGATGACTGCAGATCCAGGAGCTGGAATGACGTAAGTAGGAACACAAAACAAACCGGAAAGAGAATTTTGGGGCATTTTGAACTGATTATTATGATCTTAGATTTCAAGCGGATCCCAAAAAGCCCATTGGTGGACACATACTGGCACATGCCTCCACCACACGCATCAGCCTGAGGAAAGGACGTGCTGAATTGTGAATTGCCAAAATATTTGATAGGTAATTTCAAGATTTTCTCAGTAACACTTTATAATAAGGTCCCATTACGTAATATTAACTAATGCATTGACTAACAATGAACATTAAAATTGTTACAGTATTTATTCATCTATTGATGTTAAAAAATACAACTGTTCATTGTTAGTTCATGGTCTATTAAATAAAATGATCAAATACAATACTTTTGATTTTAATATTCTATTAGTACATGTTGAACTTAAAAGATAAATACATGCTTTTGAAGTATTTTTATTACATTGTTAGTTCATGTTAACTAATCTAGTAAACTAATGCTAACAAATGGAACCTTATTGTAAAGTGTTACCATTTTCTCTTTTTGTTTCACAACTAAGATAAAGAGAAAACATACAACGCATAATGTATGCATACACTAACATTGTTAGGTAAATATATTTGTATATTTAGACAGTTATAGTATATGATTGTCTTTTGATTGAAATGCTTGCATCAACAAAACCTTTGCTTTTCTACAGCCCAGACATGCCGGAAAATGAGGCTACTTTTGCCATCACAGAAAACATGTTACATAGCATGTTATGAGTTCCCCAATCCTTCAACGTCTCCAGTTTGTTAATGATGGAATCTGTTCAAACTGAACCAGTTGTACCTATTTATTTACATGTTTATCTGTTATCTATCTGTTTATGCATTGAATTTATACTTTATACACTACACATCTGTTTATATATTATGTAATTTGAATGGTACAGTATTATTTATTTATACAAAGCTATTTTAATTCAATTAAAATGACATAAATCGGTTGAATAAAAACTATTGCTGATTAGTCACATATTTAATGTTGATATTTGCCTTTTTGAACGTTGTACTATGGTAGCTTTACCATAATCGCCTTAATTTGAAAAGCTGTTGATGTGGCGATTATCACACATTGTCGCTGCTTTCACAGTCCACGTTTCTGCACCGCGCGCATGCAAGATCCAGGATCAGCTAACTAGCTACACGTCCATGGTGTCGCATGAAGACTAGGCGCCCCATGCACCATTTCATCACATTTACGAGTTCCCCAATCCCTCGATTTACCTGGAATAGATTCTGAAAAAAACAGTAGATTTGGTTTTGGTCAAACCCGCCTCGTGGGTTATAGCGCAACCCGCTAGAAACGTCAGCTATTCGCGTTAGAGCCACTATGGACTCGAGAGAGACAGCCCCTGATTCGTGGGAACAGGAGGACGATGTTGAGGCCACGGCTGATGCCGAGCTTCAGTCCGCCTTCACCGGGCTCAACGTGAACGCTCCCGAATTCGTACCATCTTTTCTTTCCCGAGGTCCACCGGAAAACGGCACGTCTGATGGTAAACTGTCAACGTTAATAAACCGACTGACAGCATTGATTATTTCTTTTAGCTGGAAATGTTTATAGCAGGCTAACCGGAGAGATGGTAGTGGTTAGTTCGAGCGCTATGTTTATCATAGCCGAGTGAAGATATTTTATTGTACCTAGCCAGTTGTACGTTGCCACTTCATAAAATGTTGATTTAGTGCACTTCAATACACATTGCTGATCTGTCATGAACTAATACCCAGCTAGCCTTGCGTGTCCGGTTTAGCCGCCGACTTCACACCAGGATATTACCTGTTTCTTCCCCTTCATTGATTCTTCTAGTTAATATATGATACTAATGGTTTCCTTCTTAAAAAGCTTTACACATAAATAAGTTCGCAACCTTTTTGATACCATTAAAGTTATGTATATTTACATGAAACGAAGACCCTAGTTCGAAGTTTTAGTTTACACAGGAGCGGGTCGCCCCTTATGGGTGCTGCGTTGTTGATATCACATGACCAACTGTCGTACAATTGTTAATACTACTATAATAACAGGCAGATGACTTGCTGTCAATATTTGTCACCTGTCTGTTTCAGGTTATGTAATTTATTCTGTAAATTACAGGTGGTAAAGTTCACACCAACTTTGAGAAAATCGTAAATATTGCAGTCAACATGTCCTGTTTGTTTTCACCTGTACATTGAAATTATGTCGGTTACACTTTATTTAAAAGTGTCCTTGTTACAGTGTAATTATACATTTAAGTGCTGAGTAATATTAATTAACTACATGTACTTACTATATGGTTAGGATGAGGTTTTGGCTCAGGCTTGACTTGCATGTAATTATGTATAATTTATTGTTATTATAATAGTAAGTACATGTAACATGTGTAACAAAGACGCCTTAAAATAAAGTGTTACTATTATGTCTATTCCACTTCTTTCACAATAGTGATTTAAACAACTTAATTGTCTTAACCTAATTTATCTTAAAAACAGATTTATAGCATTATAATTTAACGTTTTCTAGTCATTACCACCCTCTGTCTCTGTCCACAGGCACCGATGCAGTGGCCAGCATGGAGATCTCAGAACCAGTGGGTATGTTCATGTTTTTTGGATAGCTTTTCTGCTTGGGTTTTGTGTTCTGATATAGTGTTGCACTGCCACTAATGCTGCTACATCAGCCATACAGAGGGCAACTTGGGCTTGTTACATCAGCACACATGTGCTCATATTACAGGCCTTATTTATCTCTGTACTTACACATCCAGCCGCAGCTACTGACCCAGAGAAGCAGATGACAGTGTTTCCATGAATGGAGCAGTGCTTACTCATTTAGCCCTGATTCCAGCTGTACACTTTATGTAAAGCATACATTTTCATACAGCTGCACAGTTTTATGAATCAGTTGTTACCTTGCTTGTTCTCTGAAGCTGTTAGAAGTAGACAGGACTGCATTGTATGTGTTCAATGACCTGTTTAATAGAACTGTCAAAACAATTAATGCATTTCTTAACTGTCTGTCGTTGTAGCATGCTGAGCAAAAGGGTCTATTGTGTTTTTATAAATGGTTATGCAGTACAATATTTGCAATGGCATATAAATCAGTTCATTTAAATTATTTTCCTGTCCTCTGCTTAAGTTTTCAAATCTCTTTATTTTGCAGTGGTTCCTAACCTTTTTGACTCCAAGACCCCCCTTTTATCTAAGCTGATATGTATTTCTGGTACTTTAGTTGTAATGAAAATAAATAAAAAAAATATTTCAATTTTTTTTCATAAGTTGAGCATCTTTATTTTACATCTATATTGTACATAAGTACATTTAAATAATTTTGATTGAAGTTTTGTGGAGGCCCCCTAGTGGATCCCAGCCCACTGGTTGAGAACCACTGTCTTAGAAATTAAAATTCTGCCATCTTTTACTCACCTTCATGCAGTTTCACACCCATTTGACTCACTTTCTTCTTTGGAACCCAGAAGGAGACACCCTGTGCTGGTCGTTCTTTTACATGGCATGCAATTGCAATGAAAGAGACTGAAGCTTTCACGCTTCAAAAAAAGGATGCAAAAGCACCATGCATATATCCAGCAATAAGTAGTCCATGCAAATAATCAGTTGATTATTTGTTGCATTTAAATGTGAAGACATTGATATTTGATTTCTTCCTTTTTTGGCACTCTTAAAGAGATACACCACCCAAAAATTGTCATCATTCACTCACCCTGATGACAAACCTGTATGTATTGTTTCTTCTTCGTAACACATTTTGAAGAACGTAACAAAAACAAAATTGGAACCCGTTGACTTCCATTGTATGGACAAAAACACAGAGACATTTTTCAAAATCTTCCTTGATGTTTTAGAGAAGAAAGAATGTCATACAGGTACATCTCAAAAAATTAGAATATCATGAAAAAGGTCAATGGGTTTTCATTATCTGTAAGCCATAATCATCAAAATTTCAAGAAATAAAGGCTTGAAATTTTTCTCTCTATGTGTAATGAATCTATATAATATATGGGTTTCACTTTCTGAAATGAGTGACAAAAAATATTGACCTTTTTCATGATATTCTAATTTTTTGAGATGTACCTGTATATTTTGGAATGACATGAGGGTGAGTAAATGATGACAAAATTAGTATTTCTGTCCTGCATATAAACACTCTTCATTATCCTTTACTTGCCCTTACAGTCTCTTTTGCTTGCTTGTCTTTAGGAGACCCTTTGCTGTGTTTAGAATGAAAAACTTTTACATTTTTTTAAACATTTCCAGAGGTGTAGCTAAATGACATTGTTTTACTAAACGGTTGAGCTGACACAACTGAAATGACAATTACAGTATGATCAAAGGGCCATGTTAGATAATGAATCATTTCAAAGACCATTTTTGTTGGCTGTTTTCTGTATTTTTTTCTCTGTGTTTTAATAAGTCAACCTTGAATCCTGTGTCCACTAAACACAAACATGTTCATGTGACTGTCTCCACAGCTGCAGTGGAGAATGGAGAGACAGATGCCAGCGCAGTGGAGACATGGGAGCAGAAAGGTGAGCCGGATGAGGAGGAACCAGGAGGTGGACCCCCGGCGGACACAGGATTTTGTGGGGATGAGGAACAGGATGAAATGATGGAGGAGGATGAGGAGATGCCAACACCCAAGCTGCCTCCTCCTCCACCGGATGCCCCTAAGAAAGAACATGTGAATGTTGTGTTTATTGGACATGTGGGTATGTTAACATGTTTATAGTGTCATTTAGTGTTAAAATATACAGTTTTATTTCTTTGTAACAATGCCTGCTTGTCTAGTTATTATATAGGTTATCCAGAATTTTAAATTTGATTTATTGCCTGATTTATTTTTCTTTTGTACAGATGCAGGCAAGTCTACAATTGGTGGACAGATTATGTAAGTGAATGATGATTCTTTTATAACAAAGTCTTGACAGACTGACATAACTTTCTGTTATACATTATGATTATATGATGTAGCAAATGCATATTTAATTGTTTTCCATTAAGGTATCTAACTGGTATGGTAGACAAACGAACGCTGGAGAAATATGAACGGGAGGCGAAAGAGAAGAACAGAGAGACTTGGTAAATAGACCAAGTTCACGTCTTTTCATAATATGTACTAGTACTGACTATGTATATATTTGATCAAAAATACAATAAAAAAACAGTAATATTGTGAAATCTTTTAAAATAACTATTTTCTGTTTTAATTCAATTTGAAATGTAATTTATTCCTGTGATGGCAAAGCGGAATTTTCCTCGGTGTCCTCAGTGTCACATGATCCTCCATAAATCATTCTAATATGCTGATTTGGTGCTCAAGAACTTTTTTTTATTATTGTTAATATTGAAACAATTTCCCCTGTCTACGACTTTTTTCCAGGAAGTCCAAAAGAAAAGCATTTACTTGAAATCTAGATCTTTACCGTCACTTTTGATCAATTTACTGCATCCTTGCTAATTAAAAGTAGTCATTATTTTTTACAAAAATCTTACTGACCCCCAATTTTTTGAACAGTATTGTACATCATGTGACAAACATGAAGTCTGGTTAAAAAGCTTTGTCTAAGATAAGAAAACCTTATGGCATAGTCAGTCTTAGATGTCTATGTGAGCTTATCAAATATTCATGTCTTTTTGACTGATATGCTCGCTTCTTATGATGCAGTCTGGGTTGAAATGACATCTCATACGTCTGCTTGTCCCTGCAGGTATCTTTCCTGGGCTCTAGACACAAACCAAGAGGAAAGAGACAAGGGGAAAACAGTAGAAGTTGGAAGAGCCTACTTTGAAACGGAGAAAAAGCACTTTACTATTCTTGACGCCCCAGGCCATAAAAGCTTTGTACCCAACATGATTGGAGGGGCATCCCAAGCTGACTTGGCAGTGCTGGTGAGTTCCTCTTGAAACGCCCCTTTTATTTGCCTCACAGCAGGACAGATTGTTGCTTATAGCTCTGTAGCTAAGCTGTGAAAGTCTTTGCCAAAGTAAATGCTGTTCTATTGAACTTCCTATTTATTAAAGAATCCTTAATAAACAGATAGATAGATAGATAGATAGATAGATAGATAAACAAACAAACAATTTAGTCCAGATTTATTGAGGAACATACCATCAAGAAAACATAATTTTTCTCTTCTTCAGGTCATCTCTGCCAGAAAGGGTGAGTTTGAGACCGGTTTTGAAAAGGGAGGTCAGACAAGGGAGCACGCCATGCTGGCTAAAACAGCTGGAGTCAAACATCTGATAGTCCTCATCAACAAAATGGACGATCCCACTGTGAACTGGAGTTTGGATAGGTGAATAAAATAACATTTTTGTTCTTGTATCTTGTCCATCTTTTACCAATTACCTCACATTTTCCCACAGATACGAGGAATGTAAAGAGAAGTTAGTGCCATTTCTGAAGAAGGTGGGCTTTAATCCAAAGAAAGACATTCACTTCATGCCCTGCTCTGGAATGACTGGAGCCAACCTGCAAGAATCTTCTGAGCTTTGCTCTTGGTACACGTAAGTATTGCATGTCATCTTCAGGCTACCGTGAAAATATGAAGGTGAAATCAAATCACAATTAACTCTGAACTTTTATAGGGGATTACCGTTCATTTCACATCTGGAGAGCCTGCCAAACTTCAACAGATCCAGTGATGGTCCCATCCGATTGCCTATTGTGGATAAATACAAGGTAAATGAAATATGGTATTGATACCTTGATATTTGATGTCAGATATATGCAATATCACTAAGTACATTTCCATAAGCAGCATGCTCCTCAAAACCGCATCTGTTGCTCTGAAATATTATGCTGATTGTCTATCAAGAGTGTCCAAATACTGCTAGTGTCTCAGTTTCTGCTGATGATTTCCAGTTATTTTAATACCACAGCATGAGGGAGTGTTTTGGCTGGAAACTTTCTAGTATAATGGAAGAAGGAAATTGTTTTCTCAGTGGTTCTCTTCCCATTGAGACTAAATGTGCGAGGTATTATGAAACCAATAAGCTAAACTAGGTCCTGTGTTCAGCACATGTAATGAGATTAAGTTCATTAAGTTAAAGCCTTACTTAGTTGCCTTGCTAGAGCTGAGGGTTACCATCAGATTTAAGTGTCAGTAATTGGATAGAAAGATCTGCAAATACGCTTTTGGCACCCAAATAGATTTAGTGTTTTCTTATCTTTGATAAAAAAGTACCAATGTTAAAATATACCAGTGTTAAAATGAATATGCACCGACATTAAAAATACTGTCTGATAAACCAACACACTCTTGTGGTAGTTTGTAACTGTTTGACATTTCAAAATCGTCATGGTTGGGTAATCTTCTATAATGGTGAACTCAAACTACAACATATATCATTTCTGCCCCAATAGTAAAATAACTTTCTGTGATTTAATACCAAGGTAAGAAGGTTAGAGTTCTAAAAGTACATTACATTTTTATAAATGAAAATGTAAAAGAGAACGTAGCTTTTTTGTACAATCTGCTTATGCCTTATTGGTGGTTAGATTTAGGGATGAACCTTCATGCCTACTTGTTCCTAAAATTTGTAAGCTTTTTTTTTTACAAATTCAAAATGTAAAATAGTTACATTCTCTCATGAGATATTTGTTTCCATGTTATAGCTGGCATTAAAATTCTATACTAGTTTTCTAAATGAAAAAAAAATGTCCTACAAGTGAATGCATTTATAGTAAAAAATGTATATTCACATTGACATTTGCTAAAGATTATTGGTGTTTTTTATGATTAACTTTAAGTGAGCGTTAAATGATGGCAAAGGTGGCAAAAATTTTATATTTAATAATATTGTCCAAAACTGATAAAGTAATAAAAAGAAACCCTCTATTATCAGCAAATAGAGTCCATAATGCTCCTTTATAATCTTTTGTGTAGGACATGGGCACCGTGGTGCTTGGAAAACTGGAGTCTGGAAGTATCGCGAAAGCACAACAACTTATTATGATGCCAAATAGGGTAAGACTGTACAAAACAGTACGATTTATTGTTATCGCAACCATTATGAATCTTAGCCATTATCTCAAAAATGTCTAAAACATTGTTTGTTCTGGATTCCCAGCACACGGTGGAAGTGTTGAGCCTTCTCTCTGATGATGTGGAGACGGATTACGCTGGACCTGGTGAAAACCTGAAGCTCCGGCTCAAAGGCATTGAGGAGGAAGAGATTCTCCCAGGCTTTATCCTATGCAACGCTGAGAACCTCTGCCACTCAGGACGCACTTTTGATGCCCAGGTAAGAATTTCAACACTGACAGGGAGAATATTTTGTTTAGTTATTTTATTTTGACACATTTTCTTTGTTCTTGTCCACAGATTGTCATTATTGAACACAAATCCATAATATGCCCAGGTTACAATGCAGTACTACACATCCATACCTGCATAGAAGAAGTGCAGATAACAGTAAGTCATTTTGAGTGCATTCAGATGTAAAAGGTGTAAAAAAAAACAAACAAAAAAACAGAGCTCTATGGTTTGGTAGCCTAAAATATGTTCCTAAAAACCTCCACAATTAGGCGTTAATCTGTCTGGTGGACAAGAAGACAGGAGAAAAGAGCAAGACTCGTCCACGCTTCGTCAAACAAGACCAAGTATGCATCGCCCGTCTTAGGGCCGCAGGAACTATCTGCTTAGAGACTTTTAAAGACTTCCCTCAAATGGGACGTTTCACCTTGAGAGATGAGGGTAAGATATTAAGAAAATCTAATGTGACAGATCAAACATCACATTTTCAGCTGTTTTTATCCCAGTGACGGATATAATGTTCTATCTAAATACTAAAATTAAAGATGTTTTATGTTATCTTTTAGGAAAGACAATCGCAATTGGCAAGGTGCTGAAGTTGGTACCTGATAAGGACTAAAATGCAGATAGAAGGAGTTCCCTGGTGCACTCTGGGATTGAGGAGGATGCAGTGATGTGTGCCTGCCAGATGTCCTCCAAACTGCTCCATCTTCCCACTGTGGATCAGTCTAAGAAAATTACTTTGGAAAAAGGACATTATCAAAGTGACAGTATCAATTTTAGGAAGAACATTAATATAGATAGACATGCTCAGTGTGACAGCTTTCTCATATTGAGAGCTCAGCTATGCCACTCATGTAGCCCAATTTTTAAAGCCAGTTTTTCTCCACTGGTACATATTCAATCTAAAAATGGATGCAGTTTTCTTTTAAGGTATTGGCTTTTTAAGTTTGTTAAAATATGAGAGAGGGAGTCTTGGTATCATCTGTTTGAAAGGTTAATGCCATTACTGTGTGCCCCATTCAAACATAACACTCAGATCATTTCCCCCCCCATAGGAATGCAGGGTCTCTGATTGCATATTACTTTATAACAGCATCATCTGGGCAGTTAGAGACTGCTGACTGTTTCATTATGGCATGAAGGGGGTCCATACAGGGTCTAAGCTTGCCAGTACCCTTGCTCTTTACCTGGCAAGTCCTGCAAGTGTCGTGATTGTCGAGATCAGGTCGTACAAGAGGCCTTGGTCTTTCAAATAAAATGACACTTATGTAGAGATGTAATCATGCACAAGATAAACAGATGAATTTTTTTACTGTGATGTCATTACATAACAAATGACAAATGCACCCATGTGATTAAAAAAAATAATTAGTCACATCAGCTGGTGTAAATTCTGTACACTCCTGTTGGGGATGTAAACATCAAACTTCCAAAAAAATAAAACGCTAAAATGACTTCAAATGAAAATGGAGAACATTTGTGTTCAATGTCCTGGAACATACATTGCAGTTTAGTAATTCAGTAACACTTTAGAATAATGGTCCGTTGTTAACAAGTAACAATGCAGGAAGTAATAGGTAGTACTACATTAACACTTAAGTTAATACTATTAACTAATAGAGGAGCAAGATTAACTAAGCAGTAAGTAGTAGCAAATTTAGGACAAAGGTAGTTCCTTATTAGATATTTGATAAAAAAAATATCCTCATTGAGAACTACTTGCGAACTATGACCAGTTAATAAAGAATTACCAATTAATTACTAATCACAACAGTAAAGTCTTAAAAGTGAACAATTGGGTTCTTTGTGGAAACTAATATATGTTTTCTTGAATATAAATAATGATGTTCTCTTGACAAAAACAATTCAAATCCTTAATCATGGCATCGACTGCATAAATATTGTGTTAAGCACAAAACCGCATATTCCAGATTACAGTGTCTGGTAAAATATCACTAGTGCCTCACACAAATGTATTCCTGCACAGTATGTGTCAGATATAAAATATGTTAAATAACTTATTAAATTATATCTATAGAAGCTACGATCCAAGGCACTTCTTCCAGTTCCAAAATGTTAAAAAGCCTTTATTCAAACATGGCTCACTCTAGAACTTATTAAATTACTTAGTAATTACTGAGTGGTTAATGTGTTTTTCACTTT
>NW_015670386.1:922997-932188 GCF_001515625.1 Sinocyclocheilus rhinocerous | reverse complement strand
GCAGTAATTGACAGCGATCATAAAATCTTCTTTAAACAGAAAGAGTACCACAAAGCAACAATGTAATATTTCCAGTTGTATATATTATAAATCTCTTCAAAGTGAATGGGAAAGAATGAAAGTATTATTAGCCTCTCACTAATTACTCAAGCGTTACCTTGTCAGCCTGCAGGAACTACTAGTGATCTGGACCATTATTTTAAAGTGAAAAACACCTTAACCACTCAGTAATTACTAAGTAATTTAATAAGTTATTTAACATATTTTATATCTGACACATACATTTGTGTGAGGCACTAGTGATATTTTACCAGACACTGTAATCTGGAATATGCGGTTTTGTGCTTAACACAATATAAATGCAGTCGATGCCTTCATTAAGGATGTGAATTGTTTTTGTCAAGAGAACATCATTATTTATATTCAAGAAAAGTCCTCCCCAGCCTACTGTCACTAAAGGTATAGGTCTTTTGGAGTCGGAGACATACTGAACTGACACAAACTAGAGCTCATAATTGTGAACTAATTCAATCATGAGCTTGTCAGCATCACTTCTTAATTATTAACATTTTAAAGTGAATTATCATTTTTATTATTATTCTATGTTTAAGTTTGAAATAAACAGAGAACATCCATCCTTTGGTAAGCGTAGTAGTCACAATTTTAAAATGCAGCCAACTTCATATCAAATTCATAAATTAGTTTCCACAAAGAACCCAATTGTTCACTTTTAAGACGTTACTGTTGTGATTAGCAATTAATTGGTAATTCTTTATTAACTGGTCATAGTTCGCAAGTAGTTCTCAATGAGGATATTTTTATTTAATAATTATCAAATATCTAACAAGGAACTACCTTTGTCCTAAATTTGCTACTACTTACTACTTAGTTAATCTGGCTCCTCTATTAGTTAATAGTATTAACTTCAGTGTTAATGTAGTACTACCTATTACTTCCTGCATAGTTACTGCATAGTTAACAACGGACCATACCAGTAATTCTAACTGGAAGGCCAAATGGGCACGATTAAAGCAGTTATTCGTTTATTCGATTATTAATTGTGGTATTTAATTTAATTTATTAAGTTGCCTACACTTACCATTTGATTTGGATATATTTGTATATTTATAAACGTCCGCAAGAAATGAAAACGTTGGTCTCTAATCATTTGAATAAATAATACATAATCATTTTATATTTATGATACCATTATAATAAATATGTTATGAATATTAAAAATATATAATAATAAAGGTATAATAATAAATATATATTTTAATAATTTTTTATAAATATATATTTTTAAATAGGTACGGATTCAAAAACAGAAGGAAGTTACACATTTAAACGCTATGTTGTGCTGCAGGAAAATGAAATAATGTTACCTAACTCATGAAGCATTCCGTTCCCCAAAATATTTATTCAAAATAAAAGTCCTTGTGACGTTTACTTCGGAAATACGCATGCGCCTTTCTGCTTTCTCTACACACGTGCAGCATGGAGTCTCCACGAGATGAATTGGATCTCGATCGGTTTCAGGTAAACCAGAAATATTTGATAGTTTCCCCCCCTACATATTTGTTAAATTGTCATAAGTGTGTTATATGCTTGTATGGTTACGTTTTGGTGGGAACCTTGTAAAAATCTAGTAACAAACTAACTTGGACTGCAAGTTGGCTAACGGCTGTAGCCAAGCAAGCACCCAAGTCTCGAAGTAGTTTAGATATAAAACATATAGATGTTATCTTTGCTTTTATTATTTATTAAATGTATGTGCCTCATGCAGTTGCACTAGTTAAACAGTAAATTTTGGTTACTGTCTTTGTAAAATGTTCTATGGCTGTTACTGACTTTGGGTATTAGAGCTACTGCAGTTTGAAAGACATTAATTTAGTTAATTACATGTATTACAGGTAACTAAAGCTGTACAGGCATTACAGGCATGTCTAAAGAGCAGCTCCTCATCCCAAAAGCTCTTCGAGAATGATGGTCAGGCCATCTCTCTACTGTTAACTCAATGGAAAATCCCTAGAAAGGAGCAAACCATTCGCATGTAAGTATTTTATTGGGAAATAAATATAGAATCATTGATTTAGAGAAACTTAAGATAATTAAGTATGATATTGTTCTTACCAAGTGTGTTTTGCCCTACAGTTCTTTACCCCATGGGCTGAGGACCGAATCAGGAGACGTGTGTCTCTTCACCAGAGATGAACCCAGAATGACCTCAGAACAGACAGTGAGATTCTACAAGAAGTTACTCGCAGAGAGAGGGGTCAAAAATGCCATCGAGGTATTTCATCTGTCTAACTGTTATAAGTTTACTAGATTTATATGCGCTTCAGCAAACCCTTTCCTTCTATCTCTAGTGCTGGTCACGGGTTAAAAAGTGCTAGAGTAATTCAGAGTGTATCCAGACGAGTCTCCTTCTCTATTGGAGCTTGTCTCTACAAACTTTGAAACAATCGCGACTTCCCAAGCAGGTCCATTTTGTGTGACAATATGCATTATGAAATATGGCTTCATCTTAAATGTTTACAACAATTTTTGTGTTGTTAGGTGATTCCCTTCAACATGTTGAAAACTGAGTATAAGCCCTTTGAAGCCAAAAGGAGACTGCTGGGCAACTTTGATTTGTTTCTGTCAGACGCACGCATCCGACGCAGGTTACCCTCCCACATTGGGAAGCATTTCTATGAAAGGAAAAAGTAAGTTTGTTTCTAACTCTAAATACACACACAAACAAAAAACAGATGTTGACAATAGACAATGGTCTTTTTTTATGCCTGTGAAATTTTGACGTGACCACATCTTTAGCCTGGTAGAATATGTGCTCTAGGACTAATCACTGAAAGCATTTAGTAGATTATTCGTGCAGATTTTCAGTATCTATCAGGGTTGTCTGTCATTGTGACATTGATTAAAGTTTTCTCTCTCTCTCAGGGCTCCTCTGTCGGTGGATCTAGAGAGTAAACATCTAGCCAGAGACATGGAGCGCCTCATTCAGGGCACCAGTCTCACTGTCTCAAATAAAGGCTCTTGTTGGTATGAACATTGTTTCTTTTTTTGTGGTACACTACAGTAGGTTGAAGCACTACAGCAAACCATTTCCTGCTCCGTCACAGCTGGAAGTGGGTTAAAACTGTGCAATAATAACTCATAGTGTATCCAGACAGTATCCTCATCTGTTGGAACTTGTCCCTACAAACTATGATACATGAGTTTTTTTTTTTCTTTTTTGTTTTAAATGCTTTGACCTGATTGTGTGGTTTATCATTACAGCATGGTACGTGTAGCACATTCAGGCATGACAGCAGATGAGATGGTTGAGAATGTGATGACAGCGGTTTCCACCATCTCCGCAAAGTTAGCAATGGTGAGTAAGAGTTTTGTGTACGTAACCAGCTCTCTTTCTTTTCGCAGTATCATTTACTATTCATTATTTTCTTTGCCTATTCTTGTGTTTTTAACGGGATGATGTATGGTTCTGTTCCTCAAGTTTTGACCTACAACCTATACTCTGTTTCACTCTCAGACAGGAAAAAACATAAAAATCATCCATTTGAAGAGTCTGACCTCAGTTGCGCTGCCCATCTACACCTCTGACCTGAGTCATCTTGCAGTGGTGGAGGAGGCCCGGAAGAAAGCCCGTTCAACAAAGGTGAAGTTGCTTAACAAATGCAAAACAGATATGTGGCCAAAAATTTTTTCAAGTTTTGACCTACAACCTATACTCTGTTTCACTCTCAGACAGGAAAAAACATAAAAATCATCCATTTGAAGAGTCTGACCTCAGTTGCGCTGCCCATCTACACCTCTGACCTGAGTCATCTTGCAGTGGTGGAGGAGGCCCGGAAGAAAGCCCGTTCAACAAAGGTGAAGTTGCTTAACAAATGCAAAACAGATATGTGGCCAAAAATGTTTTTTTTTTTGTAAAATGAGAAGTCATTCATTTTACCCTTTAAATTTTTAGGGAGCAAAAAAGAGGAAGAGAGAAAATAAGAATACAGAAGTGTCAGATCTGAAAACGAATGAAACCGAGGAAGAGAAAGACCGTAAAGAAGAGGAAATACCACAGCTGGTGCCAATCGAGATGCCAACCAAAAAGCCAAAACAGGAGGTCAGCGTCTGTCTATCTAACAAGGGACCGATAATAAAACCGATATTTACACTGCATTGATGTGTTAATGTCATAATGGTGTTGTATGTGTGATGATTTTTATTTTAAATGAAATCTTTTTGTTTTTGCAGACCATATCTAAAAAAGGACTGAAAAAAGTACCGAAGCCTGCTGCTGGCAAAGGACTAAAGAAAACTGTAAAAGACACAAAACTGACCAAGAAAACACCAAAGGTCACAGCACGTGATCTGAAGAGAAAAGCTAAAAACAAATAAAAATGTAAATGCAATTAATGTGCAGCTTTCTCATCCTGCTAACAGTTTATATGGATATGTACGGAGCAGAAATTTGTATTGCACATTGTTTATGAAGTTCATTTGAGCATTTGTTCTGATCCATGTGTCAACAGTCAATTAAAGAGATGTAAATCTGACTAGTCTGAGAATTTTCTGCAACCAACCGCTTTTTTTGGTGAATTTATTTAAATGAAACCAGACTTTGGTTTTGTCATCTTTGATGATAGAAAGTTTTGTTTACAACTGGCTTGTGTAATAGATGCGTTTAGGGGCCAAACGTTGAAGGTGCTGTAAATTAGGGGCTAATTTAGTTGTTGATTTTCTTTTTCTTCTTCCCCAATATGAGTCTATGGCAGCCATATGAACTTTTAGTAGGAAAATAATGAAACCAACTCTATAGCGCCATCACCAGTTCAAAAAGAAAAAATAAATAGTTCACCAGATTACTCTCACATAGCCAGATCTTCAGACTCGTGGCAGAAAGCAATGGTCCGTGGGCATGACGTCTGAGGCTGACAATACTTTCCTTATGGTGATCACATTCCATGAATCATGGAATGATAACTTGCACGAAGTCTCTGCCCATTACAGTAGTCCGCACATTAAAAAGTTTTTTTCTGGCAGTCTTCAAATTTTGTGCAGTTTTTACCAAGTTGGATCAGATGATCACTGGAATGAACTGCACAGAATTCACTGAACAGAATGTTCTTTTTTAAAAAGTTAAGATGATGCAAATTTAATGATGTCAACCAAAATTTGGATCAGAGGCTGTATCTCAGAAATACTTTGATCTATTGAAATGAAACTCGGTAGTGTTTGTCAGCAGGGTTCATACCAAATTTGGGAAGAGTGTCCTACAGGTCATGAGATCTGAAAAATGTATTTTTTCTTTTTTTTTGGTTATAACTTTTGAACAGTTTTGTCAGAAAATCCAGATTTCTAGGTGTCTATGGGTTCCTTGTTTCGTGCTGAATCCGTGGATACTTTTTTTACTTCTGAACCATATCTATCATTCATGAACATTCTGTTTCTCCTCTTTCTCTTCTTCCGGCTCTGCATTGCGCTTACTGTACCTTTGGTGCTTGCAGATATATTATATTACATGTATTTGATGAGCTGGATAATGTGTTGGACCAGCTGCTCTTCTGTTTGTGCTGTTGTTCCTGGTATATGTTACATGGGTTTGATTTGAGTTCTTCCATTTGGATTTATAATGGTCATCCTTTTGTTCAGTTGTTTTAAAGATCTTTTGAAAGACCTCCTATTTAGACTCATCTTTTGAGACAAGCTTGATCATTCTCTTTCTGACAGTATTAAGCTTCCTGGATGTACATCTTAGGCTGATCCCAACGAAATCAACAGAGTGTTCTCAGAAACCAAACAGAAGGCAAGTAAAAAAACTAATTTCTGATGCTACCAATTAGTCCCAAGGACAGTGCTTAGATAATGGTGTTGTTAAAGGAATAGTTACCCAAAAAATTAAAATCACATTTTTGAGACAACATGAGGTAAATACATGACAGAATTTAAATTTTTGGGTGAACTATCCCATTCAGAAAGCAATTTAGATTTTTGCAGACCAGCTCAAAGTGAGTTGACATGTATTTTTCATTTTTTTGTGTGCAAGTTTAGATTCGTCAGGATGCATACTATGGATCAGTGTGATTTCAGTGAAGATGTGACTCAGCAGACGGTTTCAACTCCAGTTCGGGACCCCGTACCAAGAGACCCTAGTTGTTGGACTTACTACCACAAACCCATCTTCATCTTGATCGCTGGTGGGCTAGCATTAGCTGCTGGTTTTGTGATAATCCTCAATTCTAATGGATTATTTACTAGTAATTCTACAGACACAATGGCTGTGGATGATGAAATGGGCCCATTGTGTCTTTCACTTGGGCTGATGTTTGCTGTGTTCGGTGTGGTCTGGACATTGATCATAAAAGAAAATGTAAAACACAAAAGGCGGATAATCTAGAATTAGATAAAACAGTAGCCAACAATGTCACATGGGATACCTTTATGTAAATATTACTAGTGTTAACATTTTTATTTTTACTTGTTGATGTATGATTGTTGTCATTTTGACTCATGTGTAGTGTGTTTTGATAGTCATTTATCTTCAGGATTGGGATCCTGATAAAGTTTTCTGATAAAAGCATTACTTTACTGCTCAACATCAAGGTTTATTCACTTCAGTGTACTTTGAACATCATTCTGTACAGGTGTACGTCATGTTTCTCGCAATGTGTACTTTTAGCACTGTAGTCTTCTGGACGGACAAGCTGCAGTCTAGTGATACAATTCGATAAAAAATTGGATATGGAGAAAAAGCATCCAGGAGTTGGTCGTTGTAAATGTGCATTTTGGTTTGCTGTTTTTCACGACATTTTTGGACTTTTTGTCCTCCTGGTTGGTGTGTTTTGGGACATCTTTTTCCATGACTTTTTAATTTTTGCTGGAGCTGTGATTATTTTCCTGAGTCTCATCTGGTGGGTGTTTTGGTACACTGGTAATATTGAAGTGCCTCCTGAAGAGCTGGAGGACGACATTGCTCAATACAAACGCACTAAAGGAATTTCAGGCGTTATGCGTAAAGTCTCCAGCAGACTCTCCAACGGACTGAGGAATTCCTTCAGGAGAAGTGGAAGAATCAACACTCAGGCTGAAGGCTCTCAGGCAAACCGCACGGCCAGAGCAGATCAACTTGTTACTATTGCCATGAGCTCCTATCTGAATACACAACCACCTGGGACGACCAACCATCTGAACCGAGATCCTTTAGTGATATAACATACAGGTAAAACTGTCTTAAATGAATACATAGTTCGATAATACATTGAAACCAGTCATCTTCCATGTCATTATCTATAAGCATGATCTTTTTATTTTAATGATCATACAATGTGTGGGCTTGTTAATCATTTATAGCATTCTGGTCTTTAGGTGGGCCCCTATTGGCCAGGAGAGAGAATCAAATAAGACTTATCTTTTGTACCACACACCGCAAACTTTGTTCGACATTCAATGTCAGGCTCTGATTTGCATCTCTATTCCCATAGTGCTCTGCGGGGAGACCCTCCTCTTCATATCTGCATCGATGCTGCCTAGAAATGACTTGCCTTTAGAAGTGCTTTAGAGATCTTTAGGATCATCAGTGTTTTCGGCTACATTTATATATAATTGTTCATATATAATTTAAAAAAATATATATTGTTTAATCCACTTTTAATCCAATTAAACTAAAATACGTTTGTGTTATTTAATATAATATGCTAGTCAAATATACTTGATTTTTATTATTTTCATGTTGTGTTTTTGTGCTATTTTTATTATGTTGTCCCACTATATCTAATAAGCAGTGCTTGCTTTTATATGTTTATATAGCAGCATCAGGAATATATTATTTGTGTTATGTATACAGACTTTTGCAATTAAAATAATTTAAGAACATATTTATTAGTCCGTTTTTATTTTATTTGAATGGTCACTATTGAAAGTTGAAACTATTGACACACTGTAAAAAATTATGATAAAATTAACTGTAAAAGACTTTGGTTAACAGGAAGATACCTACATATGAGTAGGCCTACAAATTATAATATGATGTTAGTTTACAGTAAAACTGTTAAATGTAACATTTTCAGAAGTAAAAAAAGAACAAGTTATCTTATAATTTACAGTGAAAAACAGTGATAGTTCATGTTTTCCCCATGGTTACACTTCACATTTGATGGTATTTCGTTTAGGTTTTTGTTATCATTCATGTATATTAGGGTTTTATGTTACAATTAATGTTATTTAATTAATGTTTATTGCATTATTTTAGTGTCGGTGTGTGTTATATGGTGTTTTGTATTTATACACCTTCTACATAGTATTTATTTACCTCAGCTTGTGGAAAGGCTACTTGTGATGAACTTTGATTCTTCATGTGGCTTTCTCTTTACTACCTGTGTTATTATGGTGGTTGTCAGTATATGTTAAAGGTACAAAACAGATTTTAGTAGCACATGGACTTTACAGGCTTAAATTGTAATTTAAAAAAAATAATAAATGATAGTTTTAAACTGTAAAATGTATGGGTTGCTTTGTAAATATGGACAGAATTATTCTGGAAGCGGCTATTTTTGTCTGTAAAAACATTTTTTTTTTTTTTTTTTACAATGTAGTTACATAAATAGATAAACAAATTTTTTTTTTGTCATGAGAAAATGTGACTAAAATTTAAATTGATGCCAGTGTGAAAGACAAAAGTGTTGATGGCTCAGGGACATCCCCTTCTTAAGACATATTTACATACTGGGGCATAATAAAATGTTGGCTGCTGTGTATGTTCAGTGACTCCTAGCACCTCAGTGGAAGATGCTTCTCTTTATATTGCTGCTTTACATTATTATTTATGCTGAGGGAAAATGTGCAAAGAATTATTATTACGATGGACTTCTTGAGGAGTGTCAACATTGCTCCATTAGATGCAACTCCCCACCAATTATTTGCAAAACATTTTGTACCTCAAGTAAGTATCGTTTTTATATCTGATTTAAAACTTTTTTCATTTCATTTTTATTTTCAAAACTAAGATAGTTGTACAAGCACATTGAATTTACTAATTTTATGTATAAATGTAATGGTTACAGTTATGGTAAGTCAACATACTCCTTGCAGAAGTTGTTTAGAATGTTTAAAAAAAAATTTTTTTTACTGCCCTGAAGAAGCTACATAACAGTATTAAACATTCAATATATAATAGAATATTTGTCTATATATATATA
>NW_015670386.1:901279-922973 GCF_001515625.1 Sinocyclocheilus rhinocerous | reverse complement strand
TATATATATATATGTGTTACAAGACAATTACTTGAGGATATAAACTAATTTGTCTTCTGAAATAAATGGATAATACAGATGCATAAAAATAGCTGTACATGAGTTTCTTTATAGGGCAGTGCAACAAAAAATACCAAATGCAATTATTCTTTTTTTTAAAGAATAGCATTTTTAAATGCTATTATTTAAATGAAATAATTTAAACTCTTGTTATTTCTGCAAAAGGAATGGCCACGTATGAGTAGAACTGTATGATGAAGTCCACAATGTTTTATGATTTCAGTCTCTTATTCAGTGCCTCATTGTGTCCTTTTCAGTCCCAGAAAATGAAGTTGAAAAGAATCAAAATATCCGTTTAATTTTGATCGTGTTTTTTGTGTTCCTGGGAGCTTTCACAGCACTGACCATTATTCTGCGAGTTATACGCAGAAAGACCTGTAAGCCCATCATGAACAAAGGTATATTGCTGCAAGACTTTTGATAGAAAAATGTAGACAGTTTTGTCCAAATTATAATACATTGCTTCAAATGTTAGCACTTTAATAGAAGTGTCATAATCATAGGGCATACATTTTTAGTTTACTGTACTTGATGTTATGTATGGCTTTATTTCAACAAATATATTATTTCATTTAATAATAATGTCTAAATATGCTTAAGCTAGCAGTCATTGTTTTTATAGTGACATTAATTGTGTGGGAAACAAATTCTTATGAAGTCAATGAAATGTCACACAGTGATAGGTCAAGAACAAAAGACTGACAGTGAGAGAGGCTCGAATGTCACAGAGCAATCTGAAGATACGGATGAAGCTACAACTGATTTGCCCGATGGATTGAACCTGCATCACTACAACTCCAACCTGCCTCTTCCCTCCACTGAGGAAGGCACTACATTGCTGGTTACCACAAAGACAGTGCAAGCTTACCACTATACACCTGTTATATAGAGAGGAGATCACTGGAACCTCCATAACACTGCACATCATCAGGTGAAGGATGATAGCGAGCATCGTCTCACCATTACTCTGTCCAGACTGGATAAAACTGTCATGACTGCTGGATGCACTAATAATGGACACAGGACTTGAATGTGAACACAGGATGGTATCTGACTGTCAGAAGTGATCATCTCAATGTTATTTAGATGTAAGAATTATCTGCGATAATAGTATTGATAAAATATTCGAAACAATTTTCACCATACTTTGTCCAAAAGGTCACTCTTACACATTTTTTTAACAATGCAAACCCAGTACACATTTATGCTGTATCTTTGTTAAATTAAAATGTGTTACTTCAATTATGAAGTCTTACAGTTTGTAAATATACCATTGCATGCCATTTATGTAATACATTCTTAAAAGGATAGTTCACCCATTTTTAATTTGTTTTCTCTCCAATGTATGACATTTTATCCCCCCAAATTGATCTGTTAGGCACAATGATACTCTCAGTCAACATTTACTGTCACTGTACGAAAAAATGAATGTGAAGGTGACGGAAGTTGTCGGTTCCCAACATTCTGCCAAACATTTCCTTTTGTGTTTCTCATAAGAAATAAAGTCATACAGGTTTGGAACGACACGAGGATGAGTAAACGAAGACATGTTTGTGTGAACTGTCCCATTAAATCAGACTTTCAGAATCCACTGACGTATATTCAACTTCAAAATAGTTTTCTTTATAATTGTTTGAATTATTTATTAGCCTATTTAGGTATGACCCACGTGACAATGTTGCTGTCACGTGAAACCAGGGCAATGTCATGTGACTGACACGAGCGCCGTACAGTGGCATTAGCGAGCTCTCGTTAGCACAACGATACAGTTTGCTCATGCTAAACAGTAAACCCTTACGATACGTTACTTCATAAACAGAATATTCATAGTTGTGATGCATTAAACGGCTTTAAAAAACTGCTAGTGTTGTCTAAGCTAGGCCATGTTTGTACTGTAACGTCTAACTGCTCTGCAAGTGAAACTATGGAGAACGACCCAAAATGTAAACAGTGTTGTTAAACATCTTTTGGCATTAATCTGATACTTCTGGGGACCTACACAACCGGGATTCATGTCGCTTACTAAACCGTTTCATCTGGAATTTCAGAATGAACGGTGAGTTGTAAATCTGAGGTGATGGATTCATGCTGTTACTTTGTTTATTTGTATATAGCACATTTATTGTTATCTAAATTGTTTGTGAGGCAGCCAGAGGTTTCAGAACATTCAGTCTGTGTCACGGTAGTCTGAAAATGCAGATCCTAAAATGTCATACTTATTTAAAGAGCTAAATGACAAGACCATTTAAAATGGAATAAAATAGAGTAAACTTGAAATTAAATTTTGATTACTTCGAAGTGTAAATCTGATCGGTCTGTCTACATATCTCCATATCTACAGTAGCTGCAACAACTTCTTAATTTCTTTATCTGTTGTTTGGACAGGTCATGTCAAGTGTTACTATGTTAAAAATCAAAGTGCATGAAATGAATTACAGTATGAATAACATTATGCTAAAAGATTGACTGCATATATATATATATATATATAAATGTATCTCTCTCTCTCTCTCTCTCTCTTTCTCTCTATGTATATGTATATATAATTGTGGGTCTATGAAGAAGAAATAGATCAGTATATTCAAACTGACAGTGCCTACACCATTAAAAACAGCTTGTGCTTTTCTATGCAGTAAATCGTTTACCATATTGTTAATCATTGTTGTTCATTTCATGCTCTGTGGTCTTTGTGTTTATTTTAAGTGTTTTTATGCTGGTAAATTCAGCCAGTCATATTTCAGGACACTGTACCTTACAGGCGCGCAGCAAAATGATCTGAAAAGGCAAAACCTGTTAGAGAGACTTCTTGATGCAGTTAAACAGGTAAGGTGACATTGAGTTGTTTCATTGACTCTATGATAATTAATTTTTTTCCAGTGTTAACCCAAAACATTTCCTCTTTGACAAATGCTGGCTTGGAACGAGGAGAGAAGTGGTTTATATGCTTTTCAGTAGCTAATTATAACACTAGAGATACCAGGACGACTGGTGTATTAGTACTATATATATATATATATATATATATCACATGATTTATGACATCAATTTTTAAAATTATTAAATACATTTTACTTTTATTAGTGTTATATTATTGTCCAAATGTACAAATATCTGTTAATCAGCTGATGTTTTGGCTTAGAAAAAAATATAAATCCTAATGATAAACAACTGTTTTGCCTTTTGTTTGTGACTATTTTGCCTTTGCCTTTTTATGAACAAACACTCCAGTGCTACATAATGCCATGTTGAGCCATGCCATTTAATTTTGAGTGCAGAAAACTGTTTATGTTTCTCCCGCTTACCAGCTGTTGTATTTAGTAAGTGAATTTAGTACCAATGGTCGATCAGGTTATTAAATATTAATATTTATCTAGGTGCCCATTAAGCTACTGCAGGGGTCTGTGAAGAAGATGTATAATAAAAATGACATTTTCAACTGTTTGAATAATTTGTATTTTGAAATATAATAATGTTAGTTAAGGACCGAACATGATTTTTTAAAAATAAATTATCTTCTCCTCAGTGCCAAATTCGCTTTGGTGGCAGGAAGGAGATTGCCTCGGATTCTGATAGCAGGTGCCATAAAAAGATTACCTATTTATTTAGAAATCTGAATAAAATAAATGGTTTGATACGATTAGGCCAACATTATGTGCTTTAATTAAATGATAATTTTTTCCCTCTTTTGGTCTTTGTAGAGTCATATGCCTGTGTGCCCAGTTTGAAGCGGTACTTCAACATGGCTTGAGGAAAAGCCGCGGTTTAGCCCTCACAGCAGCTGCCATTAAACATGCTGCTGGATTTAGCAGTAAAACTGAAGCAGGTACTGTATCTGATTCCATCAAATAATGGCCATCCAGACCTTACTTTCTGTCACTCATCTTTTGCCAACCATATTAATTGATGTATGATCTTCAGAAAGAACATGCTGAAAAGAAGTGTTTTTCCAAGCTTTTACTCACTGAGCTCTTGAGAGACATTGCCAGAGAGATTTCCCTAGTAACAAAGAACACACGTGGTGTTTTGGGTTGTCCATAGAGGAAACAGATGCTCATAAGTGATCACGCAGGAAAACCAGGTGCTGATACTGTTTATGAAACCAGATGGTTATGCAACAAGCCTTGTAAAAATGGCAAAAAAGAGAAACAAGGTTTTTCTGAGGTTAGTCTTTGCACCTGCTGTGGTTTTGAGCTGTTTAAAATTAACAGCAGAACTAAGAGTGATACTATGAATCAATGCTGAGTACTTTTAGCTTTTGTAGAGTAGAAAGTTGATTGTCACTCAGAAAGTAGTGGGGATTTTGAGTGATGTTCATTAAGCTTGAGTTTCTATTGTAAATAATGTACTTGATGAACTCTGCTCGAAACTAAAGCCCTTAACATACATGATAAAATTCATAGCTGAATGAGTTCACATGCGTATCTGTTGTGCTAAGTTTTATCTTGCAGATGTTTTTGTGTATATGAGTGAAAGATGAGACATCTGCACAAGGTGTCCGCATCAAACTAAATTAAAAAAAGTGTTTTTATATAAATAGAAAGCATGTTAAATGCTAGTAAAGTGTCTTCTTTAATGTTTCAAATAACTTTTGTGAAAATAAAAAGTCAGTTCCATCGTCATTCAGCGTAACAGATATGTTTATGTAAAAATGAAACGGCATACTTATTGTGACCTATATTTAAAATATATATCAAAGAAAAAGTGATTACACTAAATTTTATTATATTTTACATGCTTGAAATCTTGGTGACAAATAGGTAAAACCTAGTGGTTTGAAGGATAGTGGCATTGATTGGTAAATATTTAAAATCACCATTAATTAGTTTTTAGTTTTAGAGTCTTTTAATGATTCTCCTTGTAAAAATGCCTGACAACATTTTTAGTATATGAACTATTGTTGCACTCAATTACATTTTAGTGGGTTTCTTCTGTAAATCATGGTAAAAATATATGATAGTCATTATTTTTTGCTCAGAAAAAATGAAATTAAACAGGATACATTGTAATGTACGGAAAAAAGAACAAAATTTAAAACTATTAAACTTCTATTGTTCTGATGCTTGAAAATGACTGTCTATATATATGATTTTTTTAAATAAAAAAAATAAACTATTACTTTTATTAAGGATGCATGAAATTGATCAAAAGTGACAGTAAAGCCATTTATAATGTTTAATATTTCTGAAAATTTATAATGTTTAAGATTTCTGTTTTAAATAAATGCTGTTTATTTTCTTTTTTCAACACTGATAATAATAAAAAAATGTTTTAGTAACACTTTACTTAAAGCCTTTATGTATAAGTCATTATAAAGGGTTATCAAAGGATATAATGCATTATAATTATTCATAATGTGCATTGTAATGAGTTATATCTTGTCGTAAATAATTATAACCGAATTTAAAACGCAAAGAGTAACAATGAATTGATAAGCGTTATAATGTATTAACTGTGGTTACAATTATTCATGGCAATGTACTATGCATTATAAGGTGTATTACAAGGCATAATTGATGCATTAAAACTACTTTTATAATGCTATTATAATAGCCTACTATATAATAGCCTAATATATATAAATGTAAGTACCAGCCGGTCTGCGAGAATATTTTCCAAACAAAACCGGTCCGTGGTGTAAAAAAGGTTGGAGTGTTACCAATGTTTCTTGGGCCCCAAATCTGCATATTGGAAAGATTTCTTAAGGATCACGTGACTGGAGTAATGGCTGCTTAAAATTCAGCTTTGCAATTACAGGAGTGAATAATATAGAACACAGTTATTTAAAACTGTAATAATATTTCACCGGATTACAGTTTTTACTGTATTTTTGATCAAATAAATGCCTTGGTGAAAATAAAATAATATTTTTGTGAAAATGGTCACATCTGAACCCACAACCTTTGGTTTCCAGCCCAGATATTTAACCACAAGGCTGCAGCAACCTGTATCCTGCAATACCTAAATGTCACAGAGCCCAGAAAAGTATGACTTCCTGAGCCCTATGTGACCCATTTGAAGAAGTGTTACATACAGACAGCTGACCAAGCAAAATGCACCATTGTTTTAATCCAGCAACAGATAAAAAAAATCCAAAATTTTCAGAGGGATGTAAATACAGAACTAAAAACTTCTGTTTCAAATAATCGTAGAACTTTGTGTTGGGATTTTATTTCCTAAATTCTGGTTGACAAAATTACCTCCTTTTATACAACTTCTATCTGTCAGAATTTTCTGTTATGAGGAACTGAGAACATTAACATGCTGGTTCATACAGAGGTCTATTGTGTGTTGCAGAGCTGACGTTCTGGTTTTATGTGAAGGAGCACCTCAACCGTCATGAGTTGCAGCGCTTCTACTCTATGCAGAATATCACATCTGAGCAGGGCCGGGGCCGGGCATGGCTTCGTTGTGCCCTGAACGAACACTCGCTCGAGCGCTATCTTCACATGGTTCTGGCAGACCATGCACGCCTTAGGTACAGACACCCATGATTCACTGTTGTGGATGTCTTCTGTTGTCTTTCATTGTTGTTTTTCTCTACATATCAGTAAGACTCTAACTTATTGAAGGTTCTTTGGTAATTTCTTTAATCTGCCCCATATTTAGTGCCTTCTATGAAGACTGGGCTTTTGTCCTGGATGAGGAGAGAGCCAGTATGTTGCCCACCATGGCTGCAGGTAATATTTAAGTGAGGTATTTGCCAATTGCTGTTTTGTAGTCGTATTATAATGTGTAGCTATGCATCCTTCCCTGTGCAAGTCTGAATTCAGTTTATGTGTCAATAGGGCTCAATTCCATATTGTTTGCCATCAACATCGACAACACGGACCTAAATGGCCTGGACCGCGGAGGGTCGTCTGTGTCCCACTTGCTTAAGGAGTCCACACAGGGCATGAGCAGTTTGTGGAAAGAGTCTACTCAAGGTGTCAGCACTCTTCTGCGGGAAATCGGTACCGCCACTGCGGTGGTTCCTGGTTTCATCCCTCGCTCGTATGCTCCATCAGACCCACTGCCTATCCTGCCCCGCAGCACTTCTGCAGGTACTTGTCACATACCATAACAGAAATCCACATGAACTGTCAGAAATATGTGCAAACATTGTACTTTTAGGAGTACAACTTGTCACTGTGGTAGCAACCCCTGAAGGGACAACTTTGTACCTTATCTACACCTAAAAGGTGCATATTTGTATTGTAGAGTAGTAATATGTACCCTTAAGGCTCTGATATACTCGCAGCAAAATTCTTTTTCATTCTCTGCTTGGGGGTAAAAAGAAGTTATACCTGAAGTACCTGAGCAGCGCTATTCTGTTACTGAATATAGACAAATATGTAAATATGTGCTCACGCTTTCCTCTCAATTACAAAATAAACACAAATGACAGCAGTTAGAAAAGAGCGGTTAAGAAAGCATCTGATCATAGCGAAGTGGATATGTTTGCATAAGCTCTACAATTCGGCACTTTTATTTATATAGTCATTTTATTTATATTTAAAAATTTATTTATATAGTCATTTTATTTATTTATTTATATCGTCATTTTTATTTATATAGCACTTTATACAATAGATTCCTTCAAAGCAAGTGACTTTACAGTATTAAACATGAAAAAAAAAACAGTGTCAGTGTCGCATTCAATTACAATTAAAGCTTCAGTTTCTACTATTATTAAATTCAAGGCATTAATGTTTGCCTAAAAAAACACCACTGGCTCTGCACCCATTTACCTTAATTCATTACTTCAGAGTTATGTGCCCTCTAGAAGCTTGCGTTCTGCAAGTGAACGGCGTATTATTGTGCCATCTCAAAGAGGCACAAAATCACTTTCACTGACTTTTTCATTAACTGTTCCCTCCTGGTGGAATGACCTGCCCAAATCAATCCAAGCAGCTGAGTCCTTAACCATCTTCAAAAAACGACTAAAAACACATCTGTTCCACATTTATTTGACCCTCTAACTCTAACACTGTCTATTCTATTTTAATTCTACTTCATCTATATTTATCTTCTTTTTTTATTTTTACTTAGGACCATGTTATATTTCAGTTTTTCTTTTTTAATAAATCTGCAAAGATGTCAACAATTCTGTGTTTTTCTGTCAATATGGGGTGCTGTGTGTACATTAATGAGGAAAAAAAATTAACTTAAATGATTTTAGCAAATGGCTGCAATATAACAAAGAGTGAAAAATTTAAGGGGGTCTGAATACTTTCCGTACCCACTGTATATATATATATATATATATACACACCTTGCTACGTATACACCTTGCTACTGCGTTAGGCTAACCGAGACTTGTCATTTGCACTTATATATTGTTGCTTTTTTGTTAGTTTTGACTGCTTTTATTGTCCTCATTTGTAAGTCGCTTTGGATAAAAGCGTCTGCTAAATGACTAAATGTAAATGTAAATGTACTATGAAGCAGCTCTCCAGTGTATTCATGTTTTTACTCGCGTCTGATCTCGATGGACTGAAGAAATTAACCGGAGAAGATTTCTACGTCAAAGGAGGAGGAGCCCCAGAACACACCTACCTATTACATAATCCTCAGGAATAAATGGTAGTTCGAAGGTGTTTACTAATCAGAGCAAACTTTTCGGGAAAGTTTGCTTTTAACAAGCTGTTTAGGACTCCCAAAACAATCTCCAAATGAACTTGTTTTGGACTGATTTTATTTGAAATGATGCCACAACAGTTTATTTTCCGATTTCGCTTTTCGATTAAGGCCTTGATGTATGATTATGAACCTTTTAAGGGTAATTACAGTACCAAGATGTCCCTTTAAAAGTATTGCCTCACTTACAGGTTGTTAATTTTTTTCTGAATATGTGTTTATTTCCTGTTTTTTTTTCTTCTCTTTTTTTCCACTAATAAATGTTGTTGTAGTGTTATATTGCTATTGATAATTGAGATTCAGGCATCATTTAGTCACCCTCATATTATTCTTTTTACTTGCATTTTAGATTCCGGCTTAAGAAAAGAGCGCAGACGTAAAAAGAAGATCACAAACATCATCTCCTTTGATGATGACTTGGACGCGGGTGCGGAAGATGAGGACGAGGCTGGTGAGGACGTTGTGAGGAGCCTCAGGAAGAGTACGGTGGGTCATGTGAGTTCTGAGGAGGCTCTGGACCCTCCGGACTCCACCTCTCCTGTTCATAACGGCCTGACTGAGCCTGGGATTGTGAGCTGGGCTGAAACACCCCCGCAGAACGGAGTATTGCCTGATACCAAGAGCATTGACAATGATGAGGAGGAAGAGGACGATATTTATGGAAAGAGCAGGTCAGAGCCCCCAGAAGAGGGTCATGGGAATGGGGAGCAGTGAGTTTACTTGACGTTTTGGTTTATTTGTTGCATTAATCAAAACCAGTATGTAGTGAGACTTGAATTGAATGGACTTAAATTGACAATTAAAAACAGATATATTAATGAACTATTAACTTTATAATAGCTCTTGTTACACTTGTCACATGTACACTAATGTTCAAAAGTTTGGGGTCAGTATATTTTTTTTATATTATAAGTTATAAGTTATTATATTATAAGTTAATTTTAATCAAAAGTGACAGCAAATACATTTGTAAAGATGCATAGAAATTGTATTTCAAATAAAAACTTTATATGCATCAGAGAAACCTGTATAAGAATGTGTCACGGTTTCCAAAAAAATATTAAGTAGCACAACTGTTCCTCACTGTTTTCACCATATCAGAATATTAGAATGATTTCTGAAAGATCATGTGAAACTGAAGACTGAAGTAATGGCTGCTGGAAATTCAGCTTTGCCATCACAGGAATAAGTTACATTTTAAGATGCATTAAAATAGTATCGTTATTTTAAACAGTTGTTGTATTACAATAATATTTCAAAATATGAATGTTTTACTGTATTTCTGAACAAATAAATGCAGCCTTGGTGAGCATATGTGACTTCTTTTTTACCTACCCCAAACTTTTGAATGATAGCTTATTTACTATAGTAGTAACTATAAAAGCAGCTAACATAAACCAAACCCTATAGTAAATACATGCTGTTAATTAATATTACTTGTAATCTACTTGTGGAATTACATTGTAATAAAGACACATTAAAATAAAGTGTGACCATAAGATTCTGCTCTGCATAGGATGGTTGTGGGGAGTTTATCCAGTGTTTCCACATGGAGTCCAAGGCAAATCATCACTGACAATGACAGCTCGCACATTCTCATACCTCTGGCCCCCAGTGAGCCCTACACACAACAAGGTCAGACCCACAGGCTGTCAGACAATGTCCTCATTCAGGGACATCTTGCTATGTTTTCACAATCTTGTCCTCATCGATGTGCCAAGCATTTTTATGTGTCTTCGGATTTTTCAAATGTAAAAATTAACTTAAAATAAAGCACTACGTAATTGAGAGTGTTATGTGTAACTACGGTCCTGGCATGGAGAAATGTGCTATTTTTGTGCTTACAGTTGGCAGTTCAGTTGAGACTGTCGAATTTCATGGACAGAAGGAGAGCTCGAGCCCACCAGCTGACAGTGAAAAACAAAGCCAACTCCAGTTTAGGTATCTGATACAAAAGAACACATTTTTGTAAGATTTCTGTTAGTAAAATTTCTTCTTTGAAGACTGATACTTATAGTCTGTATTACCTTTTGCTGTGTCAGCATGGAGTCAGACTTACCAGCACAGATTGCGCCTGTGACCAGTGTTTTGCCGACCCCTGGCCTTCCCGAATCCATGACAGTTGGTGAGTCGACCTAAGATAAACCCTATCATTGTCCAGAGATCTTCCTTGGGTCTTAAGCTCTTTTTAATTTTATTTTTGAAGGTTACACCTTTACAGGAACAGAGTTTATACCAATTTAAATGGATAGTTCATCCAAAAATGGTAATGGCAATTCTGTCATTTTTTTACTCGTTTATTTACCTCGTTTCAAACCTCTATGCTGTTTTTCCATGGAACACAATTTGAAGATTTTTGTATGTTCACACAGCTCTTGTTAATACAACGGCCAAGCTCTAAAAATTTTTTAAAAGTTAAATATCAGTAAGATTACTTTTTATTTGAAAAATGAATAATCAGCTAAATGTATTTGCAAGTGATCAAAAGTGAGAGTACACATTTACATGGTAACAAAACAATGCTGTTTCAAATAAATGCTGTTTTTTTTTAAACTTTCTATTCCTCAAAGATTCCTGAAAAAAGTATCAGGTTTCCACAAACATATTAAGTAGCACAACTGTTTTCAACATTGATAATAAGAAATATTTATTGAGCAGTAAATCAGCATACTAGATTTCTGAAGACTCATGTGAGTCTGAAGACTGTAATAGCTACAGAAAATTTAGCTTTGCCATCAAAGAAATACATTTCATTTTTAAATACATTAAAATAGAAAAGTTATTTTAAAATGTACATTTTTTATTTTATAATATTAATAATTTGCTGAATAATTAATATATATATAATTGCAACGTTGGTGAGAGCATAGCAAAACTTATCGACTTAAAAAAAGCCTTAAGAAGCCATATAACTTTTGTTGGAGTTTGACAGTCTGTGGTCGCTTTGAACTTTGTCCTTGTATGAATAAAAGCTGGATGATTCTTCAAAAATGATCTTCTAGTGTTCCACAAAAAAAATGGCAGCAGACTGTTTTGGAACAACATGAAGGTGAATAAGCACCGATAGAATCATTATTTTAAATATGTATAATGACAACTTTAATTTTTGAGTGAACTGTTCCTTTAAAACTACACTTTTTGTGTATTTGAGCTTCATCTAAAGCATTTAGGTCTTTGAGGATTTGGTCTGTGGACAGATGGCATCATTGAGGTAATTTGCCTTGACTACAGCTCTGTTGTCTAGTGGTTTGGTGCAGATGTGAGGCCGTTTTAATCATCATTTAAATATCGGCCATAAGACTTTGCCTTTGAAAACATGACTTTGAAACTGGAAATTATGATGGTGATCTAACAACTTACTGTTTTTGTGCTGCTGAGACATGCTATGCTTGTAGGGACAGACATCATTTTGGACTTAAATAGGATTTCTATTCTTTTGATTCACCCCTGCATACTTCCTCTTTCCAGATGAGGGCACTGTTGGTTCAGTGTGAAATATTCTCACGTTGTTCCTCTTTCTCTCTCTGTCTTTTGTCTGGACACAACTATGAGATGGGGCTGGAGGTGACTGATCCAGTTATACTTAAGCTTTCAAAAATAAAAAAGAGAAAAGATGAGAGCAAGAAATTGCAGGGTGCCCGAATCTGCTGGTGCTCTCAGACATGAGTAAAATTCAATTTCTTTCTCAGTATGCCTTAATATCCTATTAACTGCTATTTAATTATGGATACAACAAACATTACCTTTAAGGCATGAAAATGCTATATTCTACTTAGTTTTGTGTTTTATGAGCTAGGTTTTGACCTGATCATTATATTTATGTGCATTTATGTACTCCACAGACTGTTTTTTATTCAGTGCTAAAAGAATTGGGCTTTTCTAACATTATAGTTCAATATGCAGAAACCACTATAAGTCAGCCATTCTTAAAAAATCCACTTAAAATTTTTAATTCGTAATGTGCTAACCCTCAAGTATTTTCGAAACTGAATTTCTTTCTTCTGCAAAACACCATTTTTTGTCCATTCAATGGAAGTCAATCGTAACCAAAATGGTTGGGTTACCAGCAGTCTGAAAAATGTCATCTTTTAATTTCCACACAAGAAAGAAAGTCATAAAGGTTTGTAATGACATTAGGATGAGTAAATAATGACAGAATTCTCATTTTTTGGCTGGAACATTAAGTTAATTTCCCAAAACATCTTTGACGATATGGAAACATTGAAGTAATTGATTGCAATACCTTTTTGCTTGTAACGAGGGGTGTACTGATAGTATCATGCCATGATGTATCGTGGTTCAAAATGTAAAATTCATCCTGATAATGCAGAATGTCTGATTTTGCCAGTAAATTACAATAAAAGATTTGAAAATAATATTTAATATTGCAGCTTATAATAATAGAATTATATTTTAAGAATAAAACAACTTTTTTTTTTAATGTATTTAATCAATGAGTCTAACATAATTCTGTATTTTCAATAGGGTTGCAAAGGGGCAGAACATTTCTGGTAAATGTCTGGAAACTTTCCAAAAATTTCAGAAAGTTTCTGCAATTTACCGGAAATTTTCTGCATCTTTGCAACCCTAATTTCCAGCTAAGCAAAATCATGAATTTTTCTATTTTGGTGTTACCATTACCCTGTGCATTGGGCACCAGGACCAATACCAAGCCTGTTCAGGTCCACCAATTTTAGCATTTTTATGAACAGAACTTTCTGTAAACTTTATCATATGTCTTAGAAATAATAGTAATAATAATATAATAATAACAGTAATAATAGCAATAAACCCTTCCCATTTTTTTGCTTTTTGTTTAAAGTATCATTAGAGTAACCCTTTTGTGAGATCAGGATCGAATGAGATCAGTATGTGTATCGAACCGAATAATAATATGAGTGCATAGTTACACTCCTACTTGTAACACAAAGCTGCAGGTTCAATCCCTAGCAGGGGTGACCCCATTGCGCTTTTTAGTAGACACTTAATCCCAGGTTACTCCAGAGGGAATCTTCATGCAGATAATGCACCGTAAATAGCCTTTGATGAAAAGCCTGTGCTAAATGTGAACCAGTTCCAGGTGTCTCAGACTGCTGTCTGTGAACCTTGCTTTCTGGGAAGGAAGTCAAAGCTTCGCCTCCTATACTTGCCTGCTTCCACTCAGGATTACAAACATACTTGGACCACCTCATCCTGGTGTGTTTCTCCTCCTCCAGATGAGGGGCTCTGGGAGAGGGAATGGGCTCTTCCGCAAGAATTCTCCTCCAGATCCTTCTCCGGCACACACACTTCTTTGCTCCTGTGTAGCGTTACCGTGACAAGTGCATAGTGCAGTACATATTTACAAAATTCTTTGAGTGGGTGAAAAACAGCCTTATCAACAGAGTTGTTTTGTAAAATTCCCATACTGTACTTTATGTGAAACAGTGTCAAAGCAGCTTGCATACAGTCTTTATTAGAAAACCTGTACACTATGGGTGTCCCCGACTAAAGATTTACATAGTCGAATCAGAATTGTCGAATCTTGCCGATAGTGGACTGATAGTCAAATCATATGTTTGGGGGCAGGGGGTAAAATACATTTCCAAGGGTCAGGTCGTCAGACATTCGTCAGTCATAAATACTGACGTTAACACCCAGGGAAAATGTGTATCTGACGCCTCGCAGACGCAAACGGGGTAAATGTTTTTTGTTTTGATTAATAGGTAGTTAACATTGGCCGGCTGCATATCATATTGTTTATTACTTATCAGAGCTGATGAAACTGAAGATTTGCACTAAATAAAACCAAATAATCCACACATAAGATGAAATCAACGGATGCAAGAAGTATTCGATGAAGTCCGTGTGCATTAATGTTTACTCTAACTGTATAGAGATTTTCACGGAGGAAATTAACGAATATTTCACAACACTCTGAAATAATTGATTCTGATTGGTCAGTTACGACATTCAGTGGTAGGGCTAGGTGATACATTGAATGTTAGCATATTATCTCAGTAATCTTTGCTCACTATTTAAAATTAGGGAATGTTGTGAATTTCATGATAATGTGAAAGGTTTAGCTTATAAATACAGTAAGCCGGTTTCACTCCCCTTTTTGGTCTCGCGTGTATGACAAATACAGAAGCATTTGAGAGCAGCTTATAGGCAGTGCGTAATAACAGTCCTTTTAAGGCAAGTCATTTCACTCTGCGGCCATCTTTGAAATGCGTCTCGGACAGCTATTTGAGTCATTCAAGTACAGCTCCTATCTCTTTGAATAGGAAAACATCAAATTCTCCAAAACTGTTCACCGGAGCTTCTAACGGCAGCTGCAGTAATGCGATGACTTTTACCAAATGATCGACTCTTCAGAAGACAGTACTATTCCACCATATTGTGTTTTTCACTTTCTCCCATTCATAAGTAATATGATTGCAGCAACTTCGTATACCTTACAGTCTTTGGAAATGTTAGCAATAGTGCCTATTTGTATGAGCATTCTGTTAAGGGCCTCAAAGATTTCAGTTTACAATTTTTTTTTGCAGCATTGAGCACTGTTGACAATCATAGACATACAGTGGTGGCCAAAATGATTAGAACACTAGTATTTTCACCAGTTAAAAAATGGTTATAAGTCCATTATTTCTATCTTTTGCTGTAGTGTGTCAGTAGGAAATATCAGTTTACATTTCCAAACATTCATTTTGCCATTAATTGTAATAATCCAGTGAGATTTTTGTTTGCACGCGGAGTCTGACAACAGCCAATGCTCCACACAGAGATCTGATCTCATATACAGCCAATGCTCCACACAGAGATCTGATCTCATCATCATCCAGTCTGTCTGGAATGATATGAAGAAACAGAACAAACTGAGACAGACTAAATCCAGAAGAACTGTGGCAACGTCTCCAAGATGCTTCAAGAAACCTATACCTACAAAGCTACCTGAAAAACTATGCGCAAGTGCACCTAGGGCAAAAGCTGCTTTAAACGCAAAGATTGGTCCCAACAAATGTTGATTTAATTTAGTTAATAGAAGTTAATTGATAAAGAAAATCTATTTATGACATTATTTTTGACAGCATCCTCATTTTACAGCATTTTTACACAAGGGCCTAAAACTTTTAACAGTACTATAGCTTTGCAGGTATGACGCCCATTTCCTCGACACGAGGAGGAAAAAATGTGTGGATGCAGCGAAGAAAGAGAAATCGAAAGCAAAACTAACCTCGAGTTATCATCCCAAGATGACGAAATTGTCAATAAAAATGTAGCACAAATTCAGTTATATAGGCTACTCATTTGAAGCGCGCCACAAGGACCATTTATCCGCTCGGCTCCAAGTCCAAACAGCAATGCAGCTCGAGCTTACTAGAGCAGATGCGTTTACTTGATCACCTCAGCCACACGACCACTAAACAGCATCCAGTGAGAAGCGCTTGAATTCAGTGAAGAACACTTCTCTGTGATTTAAACTAGTTTAAAGCCAGATGGAACAGCACTGACAAATTGGAGAAACACTGCGCAACGAAACAGTCAGAAGGCTTTTTAATCTACAAATCGCCATAATTTACCATGGATTTACTGTAGTAACACTAACTGTACCATGGTATTGTGGCAGAAATGAGGAATATTCATACAGAATTTTATTATATTATTAATGTAGACATTAAATGTATTAAAGGAGTAATACATTTAACTGTAATGGAATATAATTACAGTATTTTTTTTTGTGATTAAGCTATAGCATTTGTGCATTTATACTAAATGCATGGCTTAACTGTGGTTATCGTGATCTAAATGTACGCTACTATGAAATACCAATGGTTAATTGTAATATAACTCAAACACTTAGAATATTTACATTTTACCATAAAAAAGAGGTTGTTACAATTTTTACATATGTTACTATTTTTGTTAATGAACATAAAGTTGCATCTGCATTCTAACTCAAGCTACTAGCCTACTACTGTCAACTGTCATATTATTGTCATATTATTAATATTGTAGCCTGCACTTCAAACTGTCTAAAGATTTGTGCCATCAAACTCAGGCAACACAAACCTGTTAAATATATTTGAAGCAATATCACACGTTAGCACAAGAAACTAAGAAATATTTCTATTAAGATATTTATTTTATTAAGGAAAAATGACTGGAAAAGTGTAAAGAATTCAAAAACGTGACGTGTCTGTCATGTTCTGACAATAAAGAGTAGTTTAAAACCACAATTAACGGTCTGGTTTCTACAACTTTCACTTAGGAGCAAAATATAATAAAGATTTGAAATTTATCGTGATAATTATCGATATCGACTGATGTGAAAAATTTTACCGTGATAATTTTTTTGGCCATATCGCCCAGCCCTATCTGCTTCTTCATATCATTCCAGACAAACTGGATGATGGTGAGATCAGATCTCTGTGTTGAGCACTGGCTGTTGTCAGACTCCGCGTGCAAACAAAAATCTCACTGGATTATTACAATTAATGGCAAAATGAATGTTTGGAAATGTAAACTGATATTTCTTACTGACAAACGACAGCAAAAGATAGAAATAACAGACTTAAAACTATTTTTCAATCTAGTGAAAATACTACTGTTCTAATAATTTTGGCCACCACTGTATATGTTGAATGCATTAATGCAATGATGAAGCGGATGATGTTTCTTAGTCAAAATCCCCTCAATGTTCAGCTTCAGCTCATAGAATGAATTTTGCACGTTCACAGATTGTTTCATGATAACCAACAAAGTGTAAATATGATGTAAATAAGAGATTAATTGTGCAGTGTAAACAGCTTTTTTGATTATAACTGCAATTTTTTCAAGAGTGTGTAACTCAGTGAGATTTCATTAAACTGAAGTGATTGACTGCTTCAGTGATTATAAAGCACATGTTCTTTGTTCACTTTTGGTATATAACCCATTCACAGTTTGAAGAACTAAGTTTTGACCACTCACTAAAAGCTGCAAAGTTTTGAGAGTATTTAAATTCCTAACTGTATCTGAAATTGCAGGGATTGACAAAGTGATAACCAAAGCAACGGATGACACAAAAAATATGATATGTCAATAACTGGACACGCCGGCGCCGCTGTCTCTCTCACTCATATAGAGAGGGAAATCCACCTGCGATCCGAGCTGAGAGGTTAGGGTACTCACGGACTGAATATGCGCTCTGCAATAATAATGTGATCGGTTCCTATGGTCCACGCTGATAGCTGTTCCGAGGCAGGTTTTTAGTTCTCATCTCCATAAATATATATATAGTAGTAGAGCTATTACAGTAGCTGGAAATCTGTTTATCCTTCTGTTCCTCATGCTTCCCCATTTTCATAGAGAACGTGGTTCATGGTTGCTCAGAGCGCTTTGGAAAGAAGGTGAAAATCGCAGCCACGATTTCCACACATTTTTAGATGCTGGGAGCAGGGAAAACTATTTAGAGCGCCTTATTGTATTAATTAAAATTTCGATATTCGGGCCAGTGTATCGATTCTCGTATTGCATGGAGAAGGACAACGATATATCGCCATATCGATATTTTGTCCCACCCCTAGTTGAAATAATAAAACGTATTATTTTGATGGCGGATTGTAGTCCAGAAAGGTCCAAACGACAATCATCAGTGACAACTGGAGATTCACCCATTGTCACACAAGATTTGTATTTCAAAGAGAACCAGTTCTAAGTAAGGAATAATTGACGACGGCCCGTTGAATTATTAGAAAATAATGCACACCTGAGGCGGTGATGAGGCCACGACGCACGGTTTGATGTTTTATGAGCTAACCGATCATCAGATTTAATCACCATTGGTAGCTCGATTTATTGTAATGCTTTTTTTCTCAGTTGGTCAGAACATTTTACTTTACTTGTTCAGATGACATTTTCCGGTAAAAATTCTGATTTGGGTTATACTACCAAGATGTAGATTCTGTGCATCGAAAGTACAGTATCCACACCGGTGCGGTGACTGACAAGTACACATACTCCTCAAAACATTAGATTCATCCGCACTGAGGAGCCGTGCTGATGCACAACCCACGTAAAGATGATAATTCCGCAAATAACTGCAATTGCAGGTTTCAAACAAAGATGGCGACAAAGAGGCAAAACTTACAGCTGCAGCTTTAATTAAAAACTATTTGAAGACTTTGTTAATGTTTATTATTATCATATATTGTTTATTTTTAAAAACATTAAATGTTCCCAATACTTTACAGAAATTGGTACAAAGAACTGTGCAAGTTTACTGGTATTGGTCCCAACTAGGGCTGCACGATAAATCGCATGCGATATTTAACGCGCATCTCTGTAATCTGACGAGCTGCGCAAAACCACGTTCATATTCGTGCTATTTTTTGCGCAGCTCGTCAGTGAACAACGGCTCTGTGTAGTTAATGCTGCTCAATGTGAAAGCACGCACGTGATGGAGATTTACCGCTGATTACAGAACCGGCTTTACTGATAAGATGCGCGTTAGATATCGCATGCGATTTATCGTGCAGCCCTAGTCCCAACTACTGAAATTTTGGTATTGTGAAAACACTGCACATGACCCTAAGTTGACTGTAATGCTTTGTTCAATGATATAGAAGCTGAGGTTGCCATCTTGGCTCCAGCGGGAAATTAAACTGTACCATTTCAGTCAGCAACGGGGGTCCCGAGATCTTTTTTCAACAGTTTTGATTATTAATTTACATACTATTTTAATTATGAGTAAATTTGTATGGTTGTACGGTAAATATTATTGTTATTGATATTATTATTTTGGAGTTTATCTTGGTTTGGGTTTATTACTGAATTTATGTTTTTTTTTGCCTTTGGGTTTCTTTCTTTCTCAAGGGTTGAAGTTATATTTTGTTAAGAGGTGTAATTTCTAATTTTCAGGATTTGCTTTTGCCTCAGGATGGTTTCTTTAATTTACTTGTTCATTTGGGACAATATTTTGCATGCCTACCCCTGTATGATTTTTTTTTTTTTGTAATCTACTTTCTATCCCTTTTTCAACAACTCGTGTCCTCAGTGTATAACTTGGCCAGATTTATTACAGTAACCAGACTGAAAAAAAGACTCCTTAAAACAAATGTTGTCCTTTTGTTGTAACCATTTTCTGGAATTAGTTTTTGAAAGGGACATTGCACATAAGTGAAGCGGTTTCTGATTACGCCTATGGCTGCCAGATTGATCTCTGGTGGTCTGATATGCTTTTTCTCTTAGAGAGACAGTAATTGAGCTATATCACTGTTCAAAGATACCAATGTTGTTGTTCTTCAAAAAAAAGAACAAAGACATCTTTGACTTTCTTTTGCTGAAAGTACTTTAAGCTTGTTAAATGTGGATCAGACCAGCCAGGTTTATATAGATGGCTCCGTCCAAGCCTGCGGTTCCTCTGAGATTCATTAAATGATAATGGACTGATGGGAGCGTTCAGACTTTGTCTTTCGGAGCCGTGTTGTTGGGGTTATCTAGGTTACCCAGTGCCAGGTTATCCAGCTTTCAGAGTGCAACAACAAAGAAACTGACTCTCTCTCTCTCCTTTTCACTCACCATTCTGGATTTAGACCGTACACTCTTAAAAGAAAAGGTTCTATATAGAACCTTAAAAGGTTCTATCAGGCGCTTCATATATGGAACCCCTAAAAGGTTCCATATAGAACCCTTTTTAAGGGTTCAATCAAAAGAACCCTTTAGGGTTCTTTGTAGCCAGGAAAAAGGTTCTATATAGAACCCTTTAGGGGTTCCCATCATGGGATTATTCTTTGGATTTAATTTTTGTTTTATTTTAATTAAATTTTAAGACTTAAACAGCCTATATAGCTACTTTATCACTAGAAAAACTGAAATAACCATAAGCATAACACATCAAGGTGTTGTGTGATCATTTAAGACCCTTTTACAGCAATTCATAGTGCAACATTTTTCTTTATTTATTCATACTTTTTATTAAAATAGCACTCTCCATTTTAGAAATATTTTTTCAACCCCCTCCACCTTACTCACCCATCGAACATGTCAGTCACAAATATATGTTGATTGCTAGAATCCACCCAAAAAAACAAAAAAACAATTGAATGTTAACTTGCACAAATAAATAAATTGAAAGTTAACTTGCAAAAAGAATTAAAAATAATTAAATAAGTAAAATTAGAATGTGAAAAAGTAATCAAATAGTATATTAATGACAGTCCTCTTTTGCATCTCACCACCAGGTCTTTACCCTTTACCTTAAATAAATGTCAAGTATTTACTCCACATTCTCTTATAAACCAAGTAGTCTGACTTTTTTTTTTTTTTTGTATACTGCAACTTTTGCCAATTCTGTAACCCATGAAAGATGGTGAACCACATTTCTGAAAAGGGAGCTAAAAGACTAACTAGTAGTATTGTTTTTAATTTATAAGCATTAAATGTTAATTTTACATTCAGATAAGCATTTAAACAATAAAAACAAAGGACCCATGACAATTTCAGCACTGGGAAATAGTGCTGATTGAAATGAACTGAGTGATGGCTTTTGGATGCTCCATAGTACTTAACAAAAAGTAGACAGCAAACAGATACTTCTGGCATATCTGTGTTATTGGTCAGTGACACATCCATTTTGATGCTAACTCTCCTTGCGATGAGTAGGCTTGACATCCTAAGATGGGGATACAAGTCAGAGAAACATTTATTAGACCTATGGAGAGTACAGTACAACAGGAAAAAGAAAGGAATCTCTCACAATTAAATACAATCTTAAAACTTACTTGAATTAGAGAGGAGTGTGGTGTTTTCATCTGAATGTAGATGACCAAACAAGTAATGCTGCACTCCATAGTCCAGACCTGCAGTGACAGTACAAAACATTTATTTATTTATCAATCAATCAATCATAAGAACCTGCATGATAAAATGTGGAAAATAGAAGAAGAAAAAAATATATCAGTAACTTCAGATTAGCTGATTGATGAGTTTCCCAAAGTTGATACTGTGAGGAAAAAGAAATAATGTACCTTTTGTGTTATTGTTTTGCAGCAAGTTA
>NW_015670386.1:887705-896550 GCF_001515625.1 Sinocyclocheilus rhinocerous | reverse complement strand
TGTGAAAAAGTAATCAAATGGTATAGTCCTCTTTTTCCTCTTTTGCATCTCACCACCAGGTCTTTACCCTTTACCTTAAATAAATGTCAAGTATTTTCTCTTATATCTCTTATAAACCAAGTAGTCTGACTTTTTCTTTTTGTATACTGCAACTTTTGCCAATTCTGTAACCCATGAAAGATGGTGAACCACATTTCTGGAAAGGGAGAGAAAAGACTAACTAGTAGTATTGTTTTTAAATTTATAAGCATTAAATGTTAATTTTACATTCAGATAAGCATTTAAACAATAAAAACAAAGGACTTTTTAATTTATTTAATTTATAAGCATTAAATGTTAATTTTACATTCAGATAAGCATTTAAACAATAAAAACATGACAATTTTGACAATTTCAGCACTGGGAAATAGTGCTGATTGAAATGAACTGAGTGATGGCTTTTGGATGCTCCATAGTACTTAACAAAAAGTAGACAGCAAACAGATACTTCTGGCATCTCTGTGTTATTGGTCAGTGACACATCCATTTTGATGCTAACTCTCCTTGCGATGAGTAGGCTTGACATCCTAAGATGGGGATACAAGTCAGAGAAACATTTATTAGACCTATGGAGAGTACAGTACAACAGGAAAAAGAAAGGAATCTCTCACAATTAAATACAATCTTAAAACTTACTTGAATTAGAGAGGAGTGTGGTGTTTTCATCTGAATGTAGATGACCAAACAAGTAATGCTGCACTCCATAGTCCAGACCTGCAGTGACAGTACAAAATATGTATTTATTTATTAATCAATCATAAGAATCTGCATGATAAAATGTGGAAAATCGAAGAAGAAAAAAAGATATCAGTAACTTCAGATTAGATGATTGATGAGTTTCCCAAAGTTGGTACTGTGAGGAAAAATAAATAATGTACCTTTTGTGTTATTGTTTTGCAGGAAGTTGGTCATGTTTCCTCTGACTTCCACTTTTCAGCACTCTGATAAGGTGGTGGTAAAACTTTAAAAGTGCTCTCTGAGATAGATGAACATCTACAACAACCAAATACAGTGTGTTTAGAATAATATACAATTACTTCAGCAAAACAAATAATTATATTTTACTATACTATAACTGCAAACACCAAATACTCAGTTATCCACAGAAAAAATGGAAACATCTCCATCAGCTTCTCTCTTTGTTCTTCTGGGTTTTAATTAATGTTTATAACGGCTGTCTGACGGTGATTTGACCAAAACTTTGTTTCACCTTTTCCTATACATATAACGTTAGGTCCAATTCAATCTACAGGGCAAAAAAAATATTAGGATATAACATTAACATGAACTCTCGCCAGCATTATTGATCAATTCACAACAGTTTTATCAAGATACTTTAGGGATTCATGTTAAAAATGACAAACCTCCCGGCGGAGAATTGCGCAGGCCTGGACAACGCGATAAACCACCTTTCTTCTTTTTAGCTTCTTGAAATAAACGTGTAATGTTAGGCTAACTAAACATGACAAGGGTTTAGGTAAAAGTAATTGAAATAAGCTGAAATTAATTAATTTTCTCACTTACCAATGTAATCGTCGTTCTCCCGAGCGCTGAAGTTTAAACAGCGGCGCTCGCGTGCTTATTAGTGATCACTCTCACGAGTATGGAAGGCCAAAAGGGCCAAAAACACATGAATTTTAACACGTCAACAACACATTAAACACGCGTATTTCACGCTATAAAAAACACGTATTTAACGCGTTAAATACGTGTCGTTTACGCGTGAAAAATCTGCGTGTTAAATACGTGTATTCAACGTGTTAAATACGTGTGAAATACACGTGAAATACGTGTTAAATACACGTGAAGTATATGTGTTAAAAATCAGTTTGAATGGGTCAGTGTCATTGGCTGCTGAGGACTTGGGTCAAACCACTTCTGGGAGCTTAGGGGGGTGTACCATTCATAGACTAGGCAACCACCATTCAACATGCAATAGATCAGCTTATTCAGCCTAATTATTTTTTTCTTCTTTTTCTTTTTCTTTTCCTTCTTTTTTTTTTTTGTATAGCCTGTTGAAATAATATATTTAAATTGCAGTTTAATGAAAAATGTTATAAAAATAAAATTGCCTCGTTTTTCTCCACTCATGCCTTTTTGTAAATAAACACATTAGTGGACATTCTAGCTTTATCAGTGATCAAACTTAAGTTAGCATCTAAGCATTAACATTTGTCTGGGGAAATCAGTTACAATGGAGGTAAGCAATCAATGCAGGTTTAAGATACAGACCATTGCAATCAATATTTGTCTTTGGAAAACAATCAATATCTTTGTAATCAACAGCTTTTATTGTGCTTACATTTACAGCTATCGCCAGCAGGTGGCACTTATTGAAACCTCTTTTTGTTCAGTGATTCTGCACATTTTGTTCAGCGATTATGCACTCATTAGACAAACAGTAATTAGGTACACAGGTGATGTTATAAGACATAAGTATTTAAGACTTTCAAGATTAGAATGAGAGCTTGTACTCTGGTCAGGACAACAGAAATATTCTACTGCTACCACCATTAAAGATCCTTCTATTTCCTTTTTTTTTATTTGTTATTGAAGAATGTTGGTAACCAAACTAATTTAGTATTTTTTTTCTATACTATGGAAGTCAATGGGGATCAACAACGGTTACTAACATTCTTCAAAATATTGTCTTTTATGTTCCACACAAGAAATAAACTCATAGAAGTTCGGAACAACATGAGGGTGAAAAAAATGGTAGAATTTTCATTTTTGGGCGAACTATCCCTTTAAGTCCTGTTATGATCTGACAAGTTCAGTGTTTTAAATGGGTTCCAAATTAAAATCAGTGGTTACTAAAGAGACAAGATATTACTCTGACTGAAGTTGTTTCAATTTGTACTTACCTTAGACATGTCAGCAGCTTAATGTCCTTATATCTTATATATAGCTTCATATCCTTTATATCTTTAAACATACAATGCTTTAATAGTACAATAATATAAGTGCAATAAATTAAACCGTTTAAAAAAAAAAAATTTGATCTATATTGTCTACTGTATAGTTTCATAAGTAGAGTATATGTACAAGTAATATTAATTTTTAAGATTTCACATATGCTTTTATTTCTTTTTTATATGTGAGCAATGGTAACATGACCCAATTTACACCCTGGGATCAATAAATTATATCTATTATCTAATTTATTTTCCACAAATGTGATATATCTTACCAGGTTTCAAATATAAATACTGTCTATAAAAATAAATAATGTCTATGTTATAAGGCTTATTTTATTATTTCTTCACCAAAAATTTCACCTAAAAATTAGCACCAAATAAAACCAGTCAACAATCCATTAACAAAAATATATATAGTTTTATTTTAACATTGCAATAGAACCAATCGACAAGAAGCTACTGTTGCAGAATATTAATTACGGTTTGCAGTGCATCAATAGCCGGACTTCTGACAGGTCCTGCAAGAATGTCCACATCCTGCAGTTGTTGCATCTGTGCCTCGGTTGGACTGAATTGGTTTGCAGGAACTGTTACAACTTCCTACCAATCCACAGCAGGAATTGCACCATCTTGAGCAAGGCTGGGTCCAAAAATCTCATGGCAGTGAGTGATGATGTTTGCCTCTAAAGACATCCTTTGACAAACATCTGATTTGGTGTGTGGTGACCAGCAGTGCGCAATCCATGATTGTTCCACTGTTTCCTGAAAACCTCAAAGTCCCGGTTAATCCGTGGAAGGTGCACATAATGCAGTGCGCAGATGTGTAGCTCATTGGTACAGTCAATGATTCCATCACTCTCAAGAAAGGAGAAAAACTGGTGGTACACATCAGTCATACCCCAGATCCCCTGGATCACTGTTCTATATATAGGCTAGATGTGAAATGTAAAAAATTAAGATTACTTGTACATATGCTCCACTTATGAAACTAAAACCCCAGTCTGTGCAGTCTGTCTTTGTCGGGTCTTAATGTTATGCATGTGTGTCTTCAGCCATTCCTAGTGTGGATTACCCCTTGTTCTGAATTACATTAACCCTTTAAACCCGAGGTGTCCCACCCTCACGAAAAAAATCAAAATCACATTACGAAGCATCCCCTGAATGGAATAGCACAAAATATTTAAAGCTTAAAGCTAAATTTTAAAGCTTAGAATCTCAGCTTTTTAATGAGTGTAATTATTTCGATCAACTCTTAACGAGCGCTAAGCAGTCCCTCTAAACTGAAGTGTACCGCGGGCCCCACGACAATATTACTAATCATATTTTTCAAACCACTGCCTTGATCAACAAAAAATGGATATAATTTGAAAGTTCCTAAGTAACTGCAAAGTAGTGCCAAGTTATTTGCTGATAAATGACAAAAAAATAATCATAATTTACTAAATGTTTTTTTTTGTGCCATGTACTCTAATATGTCAAATATCATACAGCTCGGATAGTCATGTGTCATTTGTCATCGAGTGGAATAAAACAAGTATAATTTTTTTGGGGCTTTGACTAAACTTGAGTGAGGCATTACTTCAAATTCAAAACAACAATTTCAAAACTGTAAAGGGCTAAGATAAGGGCTACCTTGGTTCCAAATGCTGTAACTTTTGATTACTTCATGGTATCACCACAAATACACATGTTGGGGAAGAAAGTCATATACACCTAGGATGCTTTGAGGGTGAGTAAAAACACAGGCTAATTTTCATTTTTGGGTGAACTAACCCTTTAAGTTTGATCACAAAGCTAGAATGTCTACTAATGTGTTTATTTACAAAAAGGCATGAGTGGTGAAAAATTTGTTTTTCATGAAACTGCACTTTAAATATATTTAAATATATTATTTCTATAGGCTATACAAAAAAAAGAAAAGAAAAAAAAAGACAAAATAATTAGGCTGAATAAGCTGATATATTGCATGTTAAATGGTGGTTGCCTAGTCTATGAATGGTACACCCCCCTAAGCTCACAGAAATGGTTTGACCCAAGTCCTCAGCAGCCAATGACACTGACCCGTTCAAACAGATTTTTAACGCGTATTTAACACGTATTTCACGCATATTTAACACGTTGAATACACGTATTTAACGCGCTGATTTTTCACGCGTAAACGACACACGTTTAATACGTGTTGTTTACGTGTGAAATACGCGTTTAATGCATTGTAGACGCGTTAAAATTCACGTGTTTTTGGCCCTTTTGGCCTTCCATACGCGACTAAAATGCGGCGCTGTGCACTGTGCAGACAGGACAAAACTGATCAGCGCATAGATACACGTTCAAGTTGTTTGCCGTTTGTCAAAGATAATTTTATGCATCTGTTTGGAGGGATGAGTTATAAGAATAGCCTTTTAGAATCTAAATGAAACACTGAAACTCCATACGATATGAGCATGTTGCTTGTCAATAAAAGAGCTGTACGGCATCTTACTTGGCATGATAACTAACTTGCAATCATGTTAGTGTGCTGATTAAATAGCAGACTATAGCGTGTACCTATTAATAAATAAATAGATAAAACTGTCCAGATTGCTATACACTCCTAGTACACATGTATTTCTACCTGATCAGTTTGTTGGTATAAATTAATAGTTTGATACAGTGATAGTAGACTTAAGTAAAACCAGTTAATTTAGATGTTAGGCATTTTTTCAGTGTACAGGATCACGTGGCAATTATTTTCTATTAAACTTGAAAGTGCAGATGTAAATTTTTAAGTTTATTTTCTTCGGAATAAAGTGTGTCAAAGTAAAATTGAAATAAAAACACAAATACAATGTAGTATAATAATTTTAAATAGCCTAATGTGTAAACATACATAAAGCATGGTTTAGCCCAAAGAACCCTTTTGTGCCAAAAAGGGTTCTTTCTCCTTATATAGAACCTTTTTGGCATAAAGGGTTCTTTGGAGTTGAGTAAAGAACCATAGGGTTCTATATAGAACCCCAAAGAACCCTTTTTTCTAAGAGTGTACCGAGTGTTGCCGTTTTTTCCATAGTGTTTTGAAGTGCTATAATAATGCTTCCCAGTCAGAGCTTTATGTTTCACTCGGATTATTCACAGGCTAATGTGTTTTGAGACAAAATCTGCAGAGGCTTCCCTTACGGCTGTGTTATAAATGCCTTACCCTTTCACGTCACCTTCATTTTAAAGAAATTAATGTCGGGCTGGTATTTTAAGCCCTGCATAGTTCTCTTTATTAGTTCTGTGGTGCTACACAAATGAAAATGTCAGCGGTATAAAATAGTAACCCTTATTGAAAGAATGAAGACAGGTGTGGGACATTAAATCCCACTCAGATATTGAGTCTTATTGTTCAGAAGTCATGTTTTTTTTCTGAATCGGGTGAGGACAAAAGCCATTGTTCATTTTGAGTAGGTTTTGATACCTTTATAACATTTATTTTTTTTTCTCCTTAGCTGAACTGCGGCAAGCCATTGTGGCCATGATGAACAGAAAAGATGAACTCACTGAGCAGAACACGTAAGATTTTACTGATTGCAGTGATCATTGTGGACTTAACGGATTTTTTGTTCATTCATGAAATACAATCCTAACGAATTTATGTGGAAATCTGTTATCAAAGAATTCTTTTAGTTCGGAATGATTTTAACACCGATGATTGTGGCTATCCTTCCTTGGTGTTGGGCTTAGGTATCCAACATAACGGTTATTCAAATCTTTGCACTAAAAACTGCTATAATAATAATTATTCATGTATTTTATTAATTTAAGTTTACTTTTAATTAGTTGATATCAATATTTTTTATGTAATACGTGTTCGCATTTTGCGCTGGTGGATTGTAACCAGGTTGTAAGTACTGCTTCAAAATGCCAAAAGAAGAAACGGGAGCAAGAGACAAAAAATTGAGAATAGGCAATTTATTGAAAACTGCATTAAAACTCAAACAGGCTGTTTATCAGCTGATCAAAAGTTTAAGACCATAGCCTTAAAAAGTTAAAATCTGTGCAAAAATATGGCTTTCATGTCATTGTCCTTCAGGCAGTCACATTGTCATGATCTCCTGATGGCTAAGGCAAAAACGCTTTCTGTCTTTGAACGTGGCAGGATTGTTGAGCTGCACAAGCAAGGGCGCGCGTAACGCGCCATCGCTGCCGAGGTTGGATGCAGTAAGACTTTAAATTTCTTAAAAGATCCTGAGAGTTATGGGACAAAAAGTTGAAAAGTTTTGACATTTCACTGACCATTTTGTTGAAAAAAACCCAAAAAACCCCCTTGAGTTTCAGTGAGTGGCAGGCCTTTTTTGTACCCTATTTGTGAAAAGTACCATGATGTGCACATTCAATAATGTGCAGCTGGGTAATTATCATGTGCACTTGTAGTCATTAAAGATAGCTAATGAAAAGTGGGTCAGGTGTGTGTGGGTGTCTTACTGTTGTTATACTCTTTGGCACAGGTCTCTGCGCAATCTCCTGGATGGAGAGATGGAGCACTCTGCTGGGCTCAGGCAGGAGGTGGACAGCTTGAAGAAGAGACTGGCTGAACTAGAGGAGAGACATGCAGCCAAAGCCCAAGCACTCATGAGGTACAGTCACTAGATACTAACTGAACAGTAGTCTGACATATTCCGACTATCAGCCTAAACTCTAGTTGACATTACATTGCCAGACAGCACCTCTTTAGACAGACAGCAGCTATCTGACCTACAGTACATGTGAAGCACTGTAGTTTTTTAGTTTAGGGGTGAGAAAGTCTGAAATTGGTGATACCACAGTAATAGACCCTAGCTGGTTCAAATAACTGTTCAGCAGTTAAGTAAATGTTGTAACAGTCAAGTAAATGTTGCACAATAATAGCAAAGAAATAATCGAAAATTGTGTGGTTTTTTTTTTTGAGTCCAGATTTTCAATCTGATCAAATATAGCCTATTTCATTTATGGACGTTTTTTCAGTTATCTCACTAACTTGCAACTTGAAACAAAACATTCATACATTCGATGCCACAAAATTCATAGACTTGAGCTTTGAGGTTGCCAAACAACAGTATATGAGGACATATGTCACTTTGTTTTGATTTATGTGTTCAATTTTTGAATTTTCAATGATGTATCGTGATCCCAATGAAAGATATACCAGTTAGAGAAGTTTGGAGTGAAAAATGGAATCGGTGCATGCAGAGTTTTTGTGTGTTTTGGAGACTAGCTACAGGCTAACAGCTGGCTAATGTTAGCATTGCTTAATATGGAATGGTGTAGTGTTAGAGCTTAAAGGTTGGCTGTGTTTTCAGAAAATATGTTAAAATGATTAAACATCCCTACTGATTCTAATACACTGCCATTCAAATGTTTGGGTTTAGGATTTTCTGATGTTTTTGACTGAGGTGTCTTTTTCTTCCTTAGGCTGCACTTATTTGAGCAAAAATACAGTAAAAGCAGACATACGAAATATTATTTCAATTTAAACTAACTGTTTTCTATTTTAGTACATTTTAAAATGTAATTTAGCTGAACCATTGATGAACCATCAAAGATGAGCCGTTACTCCAGGCTTTAGTGTCACATGATCCTTCAGAAATCATTATAATATGATTATTTGGTGCAAAGCATATAAACAGAAACATATTATTATCTATATATATTGAAACAGTTACAGTTGTGCTCAAAATTATTCATACCCTTAGTAAATATGATCAAAGAAGGCTGTGAAAATTAATCTGTATCATCAATCCTTTAGATATTTTATTTTAAAAATGTACTAAAATCTAACCTTTAATTGGAGAATAAAAATGTAAAATGGGAGAGAATCTCATTATGAAATAAATGTTTTTCTCTAATACACATTGGCCACAATTAACGGCACCCTTTTATTCAATACTTTT
>NW_015670386.1:872727-887292 GCF_001515625.1 Sinocyclocheilus rhinocerous | reverse complement strand
CGTGGTTGCCATGGGGACCAGGGTCCTGGGCCTCATTCACAGACAACTTGGCACCCAGTATGTTTATTGGGTGAGGGGTCTGTGAATGTTTGTTAATCTAATGAATAATTGATTTGTTAAATCAAATGAAAAATGGTGTGTCTGATTGGTCCAGACGCTACAGTCATTTAAAATGTAACTTAAAGCTTAAAGAGTTAGGAATAAGTACGTAATATGAATTATTTGCCAAACGGCAGTAATTTTCTGTGAATCTACGTCAGTTACGGAAGCGTCCGGGCGAGCGGATTCTCCGCAGCTTTGTCTCCTCCGCTCTGTCGCTATGACGCTTTAGGATTGTAGTGCATTCTCATTGGTTCGCAGGCCTGCGGCTGATTTCATGTGCGAGGTAAGATGTCCGCGAAGCGCTCACCCAAGCGGAAAAATGCACTGTTGCTGTCAGATCTCAACTGCCGAAAATCACATTGTGTTTAATGCAAAACCAACTCGACTAAATCAAAAGAAAAAAAACCCCTATAACTGTATATTTTTGTTTTCTCAAGCAAAGAAAAATGTAAAAGTCCACTGAAAACATATCTTAGATTTTTGGTCATAGACAATGTATGTTGAAGATATACGTTATTGTCAACGTGGTAAATTAAACAAAATGTTTATAAAAACGTGAGCTATATAGAATTTGAATAATTACAAGCAGGAAAAGAAAAACAATCCTCTGAACATTTTGAACATTAAAATGTATTACTGAAATAAATGAACTTTTCCACAACATTCTAATTTATTGAGGTGCATCTCAATAAATTAGAATGTCGTGGAAAAGTTCATTTATTTCAGTAATTCAACTCAAATTGTGAAACTCGTGTATTAAATAAATTCATACCACAAACCTTTAAATGGTAGTGTACATTATTTGCAGTCCTTGTGTAGTAATTATACCTCTTTTATTACGTTTTAAAATACTTTCTTCATGGCTAAATAAATCAAGTGTTATGATTTTGTTTTGGTCTTTTAAGTAAGGCTTCTAACTCTTTGTTGAAGCATTTTTTAAACACCTATGGTAAAAATCAATGTTAGAAGAGGTATGTTGCTGAGACTAACCAAAGAATGACCATTAAGCATTTTGTGTATTACTTTGTGTATTCACTTCAAGTATGAGCGTCATCAAATTGATTACCACTACTTAAGTAAAACATGTTTTTCTAACATTGCTTCCTGTCTCAGAGTCTTGCAAACTCAAATGTTAAGAGTCCAGTCAGTTTTTCTGTCTCAAACCTAATCTGTCCCAGATTAGGCCTCCTAATTGATTCAGCCTGACTCAGTGGGCAGTATTTAAGAAGCAGGATCCATACAGCAAGAGGCCAAAATGCTCTCACACTCAGGCTCCTGTCAACACAAAGCTCTTCCACGCCGTCACGTCCAGGTTCAGCCGGACGAGCAGAAACAGACAAAGGGATGGTCGTGGCCAGTGTTGGGGGTAACGCATTACAAGTAACGCGAGTTATATAATCAGATTACTTTTTTCAAGTAACTAGTAAAGTAACGCATTACTTTTTTAATTTACAAGAAAATATCGGAGTTACTTTTTCAAAAAAGTAACTAACGCCAGTTAATTTGTTTTGCTTCATTGTTTTTTTTTTATTGCTGAAGAGTGTTTCTTCTCCTGCGTTCTACTGTACAGACGTGAATTTACTTTTCCTTCAGCCTGAGGTTTATTCATTACACTTTTTGGTGTGAAAGGGGTTTTTACATTTGCTGTAAATAGAACTTCTTATATTAAAAACAATCAAGCTTTGTTCATATTTAAAAAGTAACGTGAAAGTAATGCAAAAGTAATATAATACATTACTTTCCATAAAAAGTAACTAAGTAACGTAATTAGTTACTTTTTTAGGGAGTAACGCAGTATTGTAATGCATTACTTTTAAAAGTAACTTTCCCCAACACTGGTCGTGGCAGCGTCTGACAGTCAGAATAATACTTTACCGAATGCTGCGGAGCTGCCAGGTTTTTTGTATTCCTGAAGTGCTGCTGTAATATTGGGAGAGACATCTTGCTTTTGTGAGCATTTCATCAGCTCTAATGTATTGGTTCCTCAGGGGGATAATGTGGGGAGTGAATGAACAAATTAATTTAGCTCAGTAGGAGGACAGCGGCCGAGTGCAGGAGGCAGGCTTGTCAGTGTGACGCTGTGTCAATGAGAGGATTATGGGGGAGAAAACCACACTCGGTATCATGCTGGTGACATCTGCGCCGTGTCTGGATGGTGCATCCCTCTACTTGCTCTTCATCAGCCTGTTTAGACAAACTGACACAGGGTTGGCCTTGTTTACAAGTCAATTTAATAATCTATCTGAAGGGGCTGCCTGCCAGCCTTTTTGTATTTACCGTTGCGTTTAGTCTTGGAGAATGTTCTCTTCTGATTGGCATTGGATTGTATTTGACCTCCGTTTTGGCTCAGTAATCGTCACATTTTGTAACACTTAAGATAATAGCAGCTGCTGCATAATGCCGGTGCTGTGTTTGACATTTTATTTACCTGTAGCCTTAGGGAGATGGAAATGGGTTCTGGGAAGGGCATCTAGACTGCTGTCATGCATAGTCATGTCTAGACTGTACATTTGCAGTGCTGAAGGAGCATCTGTGGATTTCTGTGAAATATAATTTTATATTCAGCAGTTGGCGAGGCACCACATACCTCCAGAACATGGATTCCCAAACTACTACTTTAGTAAGGGTTTTATTATAACAGTTTTTATTGTACAATTATTTATTTGTATTTTTGTTGTGTTTTTCCCCTCATTTTTTATGATTTAATAAAAATAAAAATATTTTTAACACTTTTATTAAGATATTAATGATTTATTGTTTTATTGATTTAATGTATTTATTGTAGTTTAACCTAAAGAGCACAGTGTTCATTGATCTACAGTGACTTTTAATTATTGAAATATAAAATTAAAAACTATTAAATATACTATTAAGTTATGATTAAATTTTCTTGACGCAGAGCATATTTTAATTAAACAATGTTTTGCAAATTATAAGACTTTTTATTTTATTTTAAGACTAATGTTCATCTGTGATTTTTATCATTGATGCATCAGAAAGTTAAATAACCCAACATTCATAATTATTAAATTACAATTATTACATCTATATAATACATGATACAAATTTATGAATTTATGTTATAGTTCTGTGGAACTTTCTGCTGTGTTCATAAACAAAATACGTATACAAATGCAAATATACGTTTATAGAATAAATTATGAATGATGGGCATTATGGTTCTGTGGAACTTTGAGTTCTGTAACCAGAGCGGTTGTATAGCAAATCCTTTGTAGCTCATGCTTTTAATAGTTTTTCTGTGATCCAATTTCCCTAATGGAGTTACATTTAGGGAATTCATTGAGGAAAAGGTTTTTAAAAGAAACCTTTCTCTTCTGTGTGTACATCAGTACATGTATGGGACACATAGCAGAGTGTTTTTGAATACAAAAATAAAGTAGTATTTTAGGTAATAATATCTCACAAGTGTGTTTAAGTTAAATTGTTTAATTCAAACTATTGTTACAGTGAGAAACAAACACTGACCTGGTGTATTAAGAACAGTGACTTTTTTGTGGTATGGATAAATGATTTATACATGCACATTAAGTCTAGACCTTTTAGACTAATGCAACTATTACTTTGGAGAGAATGACATTATGGGTGGGTTGCACCAATAAGAATTAAGCTTAAATCTAGTTTAAATCAAGGTTTATCTAACAATTCTGTTGCACCAAACTTTAAACCTTGTTTAAAAATAAGCAGGTTTACATTTAAACCATCATTTTGATGCTGGATTTATTTTATATTTAGGATAGATTAACATGAATCCTGTTGCTCCATGACTTTAAACTCAGATTTAGGGATGCAACGATACCATTTCTTCAGAAACGATCCGATCCGATACCAAAAATTCTGAGTATCGGCCAATTCCGATCCGATACCAGCGCAGTTTTTTTTTTATTTTTTTAATCAATGTAGAATTTCTGTACTTCTGTGGGTTGACCTGATCATCACTCTTGTGTGTGTTAAACACAATCTGCTAAATATAGACAACTTAATTTTAATGAAAAATAACAAATGAAACCATATATAATTATAATCTATGACAAAAATACTATTATAAACCAGGTTAGTGGATAATTCAGCAGAAAAAGTTATTCTAGAAAAAGCATGTGCGCACAATAATTTTATAAAAACATTAAACTAAACAACATTTAGTGAAACAACATTATTTAGTGGGAAACAAATAAAAGTTAATAAGTGTAGGACTAAATCTGGTAAAATGTTACACATTGCTCTTTGTATTGTTGTAAAATACATTCATGAAAAACAAGTAACCTAAATATATATATATATATATATATGTATATATATATATACTATAAAAAAGACATTTCTTTTAAATGCATAGCACAGTAATGAAGGCAGCAACGTATGATCGATAGAACAGAACAAAAAAGACAATTGATAATCTTTCATTGCGCAAAAGTATAATACTAAAGCGCGGCACAAAGCGCTTATGCGCATCCAGAATAAGGGTGTATCACACTAGGCAATCTTAACCGTGCCCGAGCACGTCTTGACCCCCAAAGCCCGGTTCGTTTGACTAGTGTGTGATCACTCCGTGCCGCAGTTCGTTTAGCCGGCCCTGGCTCGGTTGGAAGAGGTGGGCCAGAGCGCGGTTCACTTGGGCTCGGGCGCGGTACGCATGTAGTGTGATCGCTCCGTGCCTCGCTCGGTTGGAAGAGGTGGGCCAGAGCGCGGTTCAGTTATATACAGATCAGTGAGTGTGAGCGCTAACTGCACCCGAGCGCTGAACTTCTGTAATAAACCACAAAGTTAACAAAACGATGCACTCCACTGTGCTGAGCGAGAGCGCTTCTCTGCTGTCTTCACGTGCTATCGGAAACTTCATATTTCCCACTTATGAAGTCGTGAGTGCTTCATGTGAGCGCTGCTGCAGTCATAGGCCCACCCCAAATGCTCTCATTTGTTAAGACGCGTGGTGACACCCATCCCAAGCCAGTACTGATCAACATCCCACCCCTCCTGTGACCCATGGTTTGTCTGTGTATTCAGAGCCAGTGAGCATTGGACTTTCATAATAATAAAAAAGCGCGATAAAATAATTGTCGGCGTTAATCAATTAATGTTTTAACGCGATAACGCGTTAACTTGCCCAGCCCTAATTTAAATATATTTCCAAGATTATGAAATCTGTATGCACTCAAAGTTTTCATTGCTTGCTTGATCAGCTGTTTGATCAACAGTCTCACTACGTAGCAGTTTATAAAGACTGCTGACATTTTACAAGTTTATTTCCTTTATCGACAAAAGCAACTTATGTCAGAGACATAAGGAATATTAACATTGTTACTGTTTAATTACAATGGCAAATATATCATGGCGGAGAAAATTAATCGTAGATGGAGGTTTTAAACGCAGGTTAGAATTCTAATCCCAGATTTGTTCATCTGTGTTTAAAATGAAGTGGTACTCGATTTAAAATAAAACCCAGATCAACTAATCCTTGATTAGCTCTAAACTTTGCTTAAATTAATCCTTGTTGGTGCAACCCACCCTAAGTGTCTGTTCAAGGTGGCACTCATTAAGTAGACCACTATATGACATCAGCGGTCCCCTTCTTGTGCTGGATGTTAGTCTTTTAATATGAATCCACTAGCATGTGTGCATACTGTGGCTCGCGCTGCAGGGGCAATGGAAAAGATCAATGTGGCACACCTGACTTGCCGAGTCCTCCCTATAGAGGAGCTGTTGCTTATTAACTTTAATTAAATCGCCGCGGAATCGTGCGCTACTCGCCGGAGCGAAAAACGGCCGAATCCCCTCCTTTGAGAGCCTGCCAGACGCCTTTGGATCTCCTTCATTCTCTGTCTATTGAAGGGTATAAAATGGGCAGTGATAAGCGAATTACAAAAGGCATCCTGGAGGAATAGGAAGGGATATTTTTCACAGTAACACAACCTGGATTGATTCTGATTGATTTTCCCAAACCACCAGTAACAAGGCTTGTAAGCAAGCACGCATATGCACGCGCACACATCTCGCTCCCCAGAACAGCCTTATTAAACTTTGTGTAAAGCATTTCCTGGAATTGAATTCAGTGGGGAGCTTGCTGTGGGAGTCTCTCAGTGGGCTTCTCATGCATACTGCACATACATCCTGAATGTCAGGATAGTGTTGGATGATGTTAGAATATCCTTTTATGCATTATTTCCCTGTAATTCCTAAATGAATTAAATTTGTTTCAGTGGTGCAGTTCTGTTGTTATGGAAGATGCAAGCTGTTATTACAAATAGTAGTGGAGTTTTATTTTAATTGGGGCTGTGAATCAATAAAAATGTAAAAAAAAAAAATCTCAGTTTTCTGTGATTTAATAGTAATTAATCATGTTAAGTGCAGTTAAAGGGATAGTTCACCAAAAAAATGAAAATTCGGTCATTAATTACTCACCCTCATGTCGTTTCAAAACCAATAAGACCTTTGTTCATCTTCGGAACACAAATTAAGATATTTTAGATTAAATCCGAGAGCTTTCTGATCCGGCATAGACAGCCATGCAACTACCACGTTCAAGGTCCAGAAAGGTAGTAAGGACATCAATAAAATTGTCCATGTGACATCAGTGGTTCAACAGTAATTTTCTGAAGCTACAAGAATACTTTTTGTGCGCAGAGAAAACAAAAATAATTACTTTATTCAACAATTTCTTCTCTTCTATGTCAGTTTTTGATGCACATTCATTAGAGTATAATAACGTATGCGTGTGGTGCTGCTGACACAGGAGCCAGTGTTTCACTCTAAAGACATTTATTTACCGTTTACTTTAATCTGCCATCAGATGTTGTTGTCATAATGTGTTGCTATGGGTTGCGTCTTGCTTTGAACCTGACTGACTGGACAGACTGGCATTCTTCCACAGCGAGCTTTATGCTTTCTAACCTTGTTTTTTTCTAGGCTTGATTGTGTTTATGGGGTGCTTTGTTTAAAAAAAAATTATGATATCTCTGTTTGCATTGAACTTTCAGCATCGTAACTTTGCAGATATTGTTTATGCTCAAACAGCAACATTACACACTAACTAACATTAAAAAAGCGCATTTACTTGTCTTTGGAAACTGTTTGAAGTCAGTTGGGGAGATGATAGTGTTAGACTGCTTAGCATCTCTTTGATAGTGGGGAGAATTATTTGGCAATTTAGCACCCATATAAATGTATAGTCTGTGGCCAGGACTGTAATTTATATGCAAATATCAAAGGCTAAAAGGGGTCTCTTAAGCCATAAACCCGAAAGACCATCCATGATTTTACGCAGACGCTACAGCCCCCCTTTTGGCTGATGAAGTTCACCTGCACACATCGTCAGACAACAGTTTTCATGATGTTCGGACAGCAGGTGGATCATGATGATCGGGTGGCAGGTGGATCATGATGGCTAGATGGCAGGTGGATCCTGAAGGCCGGATGGCATGTCAATCCTAATTTTCAGAAGGCAGGTGGATCAGGATTGTCAGATGGCAGGTGGATCCTAATTTTCCCCAGCCTTTGGATCCTCAGCTTGGGTGTTAACCTTGGTCAGGTTCAGCATTGTCTCCGCCTGGGTCCCTCTTTTCCGGTAACTCCGTTTGAAGGTTCGAGGAAGGGCAGCTGTGCACCTGTTAATGGACCTTTGCACCCCGTTGACTCTGAGCGAGGAGGTTGTGGGCGAGGGGCCCGATGATCTTGGTGAGATCTTTGTGGCTGTAGTCCTGTGTCGGATCGTGTGACATCAGGGCGCTCAGGTTGTCGTCGAGCTGTTCCCGGCTCAGGTGCTGCAGGCCGCCGGCTGCTTCAGACAGGAGTGTACCAGTTATGGCACTCAACCAGGACTCTAGTCGATTCCAGTGGGCATCAGGGCTGGATGATCGAGACATGCTGGCTCACTGGTGAAGAGAGACTGGTGAAGAGAGAGAGAGAGGGAGAGAGGGACAGCACGAAAAGGCCAATGCAAGTCCTTACAGCGTTAGCAGGCTGCAATTATAGTAATTATATGTTCTATGCACGGTCTGTTTGATGAGTACAAACAGTTTGCGGAGTGTGGACCAGACACCTGTTATCTCAGCCGTGAATGGCAAGGTGTGTCTAATTGTTGTGGGGGGGCCCCGGAAAAGATCTAACTAAGATTGTTGACAGCGTGATCGTCTAAAAACTTTGGCAGCTTGGGTCGTCAATCTATTACTCAGCCTTCCCTGATGATTCTCAAAGGTTCGGTCTCTAGGCAAACAGAACAGAACAAAATGAAAAACAAACAAACCAACAAACCAATATAAATGTATAGTCTGTGGCCAGGACTGTAATTTATATGCAAATGTCAAAGGCTAAAAGGGGTCTCTTAAGCCATAAACCCCAAAGACCATCCATGATTTTACGCAGACGCTACATATCAGTAGTCCCATATTCATAATTGTGACCACACAGTTGGTTTACAATATCTACCATTGTAACATGTTTACGTCTACCAATGTCTATTTGTATATATACATACATATACACTATACACACTGTAGTAATTGTTATTTTTTATTTATAAATGTTTTTTTTACATTTGAGCCAGTGGCCATGAGAAACTCTCTGCTGATCCCTGTATAAATTGGATTGATTTTAATAACTTTATAACTTTATTATACTTGAAGTGTGCACTAAGCCCTAGAAAAATACAAGTATACTCAATATTCAGTGACTTGAATCAGATTGTGGGTGCAAAAAAACATGATCCGGACATCCCTGATAAATTTTTTTTAATATGCATTTTTTTATAATTTATTAACAATTACAGAACATGATCAAACTTAAAACAACTTTTAATAAAAAATGTAATCCATGTCAATGTAATCATATTTTAATTAATAGCATGTTAAGCATTGCCTTTATTGTAAAATAACTCCACATGATGTTTCTCTCTTTTTTAATATAAAGTAGCGTCTTTTTGAACTCACCAGCTTCTATGCACATTTCATCTCTTTAATGATAGATTTATTTTGACTATTTTAGAGAAAACGAAGTTCTGAAGGTCCAGCTGAAGAAGTATGTTGGAGCTGTCCAAATGCTGAAAAGAGAAGGCAGCCAAGGCAATGACGGTAAGGCAGTGTTCTCATACTATAGCATGTTTAATAAAATGTGGCCACCTTGCAGCCATTTTCATATACTTGGTGGTTTTTTAAAACTTGTAACCAGATAAAACCACCTATTTAAAGTCAGATACATAAACATGAATGATTTTGTGGAGGAAAAAGGACTGTTCATTTTTTTCAGTGTAAAAAACCCCCCCACAGTTATCTGTGCAGTGATGCATTGTATCGGCAGACAATCCAATCCCCTGGAGGGTTTAGAAGGGACCCAAACATTTTCTAATAAAATAAAAAAAATTGAAATATTGCATTGCAGTTGTTCCTTTGCTTCTGCAGACTATTAGCATGTGTGTGATGAATGACATGACATCCCTCTGTGGGATGCTGTCATATGTTTGAACAGCCTGTGTCTATAATTTCAGTAATTTCTGCATTTTGGTGGGAATTTCAATTATCTCTACATCATTTCATCAACAGCTTGCATCAGATGAACATTGTAAGATTTTTTCCATGCAGTAAGTTTAGTGTGGTAGCACGGCTCTCATATGCAAAGTAAAAGTATGCCTTACAGGAGCTGAAATGCGAAGCGTTTATCAAAATTCCTGTGTGGGTTGTTTGCGTCTCAGCCCTTTCGATAAATCCAGATAACTGGGTGATGCACACCCAGCAACAATTGGTTGCGAACCTTTATTACTGCATCTCTTTAATGGATTTGACAAACATGCTCATCTTCACAGATCAGCAGTCGCAGCTCTCCCAGCTCGTCATTGCGTTGCGGTATTACAGTATCAGTCAGATCTGTGTGTGGAAGTGTGGTCCCACACGAGAGTAAGCCTCAGAGAAACCCCAAACGGATGCCTAATAAAGAGTTTTATACGGCCGGATCATGCTGCGTGTGCCGGGTCTATTATGGCTCCATTGTGGATGCACCGAGCAGCACTATTGTTGCAAATTTCCCCATTTGCTGTCTATCTGGCTTTCTCTCTCTCTGCTGCTGCAAGAAATAAAACTAGAAAAATAGAGGCGACCACATGCGAGTCTAATGCTCCATTCGAAAACCCAGTGAGCTGCCTATGGAGGCTGGGTTTTAAACCATTGAAGATGTGCTCCCAACTTGATGTTAGGCATAGGCATTCCTTGCCTGCCTTCTTTTTAATCAAATGTTATGCCGTTTTAGCAACATTTTATGATATCATTGCATGTATCCTTCACAGAATATGCATTCCCAGAATGCATTGTGACCAGCTCTAGTGATAAGATGAATCTAAATTGGCAAACGAGAAATGCCATTGTAATTTTTTTTATTTACGAGTATTGAACGAGTATTTATGATTTGAAGTAGCTCTTTGTAAATTAATTATTTTTCAAATATTTATGAAAAATAAATTATACAATTAATTTAATAAAAATTTTTTATATAATTATTTGAAAATTAATTTAATTTCAAGATATAAACTCAGAATTCTGAATGACTTTCTGAGTTTACATCTCTCAAAAAAAGGTAATTGTGTTTTATCTCACATTTCTGACTTTTATTCGCTGTCGCAAGTTATATCTTGCAATTCTGACATTTTAACTTGCAATTTCAAATTTATCAAGAGAAAAAACGCCTAAATTGTGAGAGAAAAGGTTGCAGTTACCTTTTTTTATTATTTTTCCTGTGGTGGAACAAGCTTCCATACTCAGTTAATCTGATTTGACTTTTATTACAACATACAGTTTTAAGTAGTGCTGTCAAACGATTAATCGCGATTAATATATATATTGAAAATATTTACATGTATTTACATGTATGTATTTATATATACACAATAAATATACACAGTATACACACATATATTATGTAAACAAAAACTTTTATTTTGGATGCAGTTAATCGCGATTAATCGTTTGACAGCACTAGTTTTAAGTAAATAAGTTTCATTTTTAGGTGATTTGTTTTTGTTGTAATGCTTATCATTGAGCTATCATAACTTTGCACAGTATTAGCGTCAGACTGTTCTATTTATAGGCTTGATTGTGTTTATGGGGTGCAGTCTAACATGTGTTAATGCTTCGTTTGTTAAAAAACGCATTATTTTTCACATAATTTACCTTTATTCCACACCGCTCTGTCCCTTCTCCTCTGAACGCACTGATCATTTCCTGCTTTTATGACGCCCCTCCCTCAGAAATACACGATGGGCTCTGATTGGCTAGCTAGCCCAGTGTGTTGTGATTGGCTAAACCGCCTCTAGCGCACGTCTAAAAGTCCCGCCCCTCAACATAGCGGCATGAGCTCCGGTTGTATTGTAAACAATGACGTCGTCTATATTGCTTTTCAATTTGAGCCCGATTGAGACGCAGAGTAGATTAGTGAAGAGGATCGCGCAGAACCTGTGCAAGCACGGCTTTTAATGGTGGGCCTAAGATTTTTGTTTGTTGTTGTGTCATACTTTTAGATACGCTGTTATTTGTAAATGCTACTGCTTCTGTTAGCTTTTAATATACGGTTTTATCCTGATTAAAGCTAGGCCAGGAACGTATTGAGAACCGCTGCTTTAGAACATTGATTTTGAAACTTGTGAATCCATTAGAATTGTTAGAAGACAGAATCGCAATTCATATATGAATATATTTTTATGTGCACCCCTAGTTTTCTCTTCCTCTTCTCTAAATAAGCTCAGCATGGCCTCGCCCCCTTTGCTGCGTGTTCCCGGAGGCTGGGTTTATGTAAAATTCTGGGTTCTTGACATAACGGACCTGGGAAGTAACTCGTTGTAGTCCCTTACCAGTCGTTTTTGTAGGCATTAAACTGCCAGAATTTTAAAAGACAATATCTCCGTTTGCATTGAACTTTCAGATTCGTAACTTTGCAGATATTGTTTATGATCAAACAGCAACATTACACACTAACTAACATTAAAAAAGTGAAATCGCAATTAACCCCCCCTTTAAGTCTTCTGTATGCAACACTCTTTGTATGGTGCGCTGCCTATGTAGAGCACGCACATATGAGGTTCTGTGACTGTTAGGTGCTGCCTGTGTAGGCTGTAGACAGCGAGGCAGATCACTAGATTGTAGAACAGGGCTTAAATGATTCCTCCCTCCATGTCTTCTGGGCTAATGATGTGTCCGTACTGTACTCTGACTTTGATGTTGAACAGCAACTGAAAAGGATGGTACGGACACATCAAATTGATATACAAGCGCACAATACGAGACTTTTTCATGTTCTGTCAGACTGTGCGCACATGATATGAGCTCTTTTGAAAGTTTTGCTGTAAGATCATGATATGTTAAAAAAGAATTCCTTGCATCTCCCCAAAGTTGAACTGCTATCACGGTATTGCGAGTGTTGGATTAGAGCATGCAATTAGATAAACGCCTCGCTCCACCAAAATGTGAAATTGAAGAATCTTTTTCATTCCCATATCAAATATCCTTTTATTAGGCACTGGAAGTGAACAGGAAATCATGCAAATGAGGAGAGGTTAAGTGTCTTGTCACTTGCAGAGGCTGCAAAGAGAGCAGAAACAGCTGGGGTTTTAGGTTTTTTGTTTCTGTTCTTTTCTCCAGAAATGTGGGTCAAAGGGAGAGTCATCAGTTCTGGGATAACCCAAGTTGAGAGAACCCTACATTTGTCTCTTGTTGATGGATGGTAGCATCTCGTTATAATATAAATGTATCTGTGTAGTTAGAAAAAAGAAGTTACAGGAATGGGTCGCTGTGTTTGACTAGTTGTCCAACAACCAAATAGTTAATTAGTGTGGTCAGCAATTTTATATAGATTATTTTCCTTTTTCTAATTAGCATTCTAACACACTGCTGTTTTTTTTAGCTGACAGTTGGCACCATTTCAGAGAAGTTTCATACTTTTCTAGCTTTTTTCTAACACAAGAACTAATTCCTTATTAAGGACTTTTGCTATTGGTAAGTGTGGCTTGGCATTTAGTAGCAACTTTTTTTTTTGTTTAAAGCAGGGGTTTGCAAACTTTTCGACATGACATGCCATTTTTTATTTTTCTGGTTAACCACTATGCCAATATCACCTCCCCCTCCTTATTTTTTTAAATGCATGCTGTATTTATATATTACATAAGCATTTTTAAATGATAAGATAAAAAACCAATATTTGATTTTCATTTAAGCATTTTTTCATAAATTGTTTTTTTTTAAGTGCCCCTATTATGGATTTTTGAAAATGACCTTTCATGCAGTGTGTAACACAGCTCTAAGTGAATGAAAACATCCTGCAATGTTTTAAATCTGAAAGTGCACCGTGTATAAAGTTATTGTCTCTCAAAAGAAAGAGTCGACTCTGAATCACTGAAACGAGTCGTTTTTAAAACGAATCCCAAGCCAGTTCATGTTGATGTCAACATGAGATTAGCGTCATGCAAAGGAGGGGTTTGGAAAAATGAATCGTTGAGCGAATCATTTGGGAGTCATTGAGCAAGTAAGGTAAAAATAATTGCATATTATAAGACAATGAAAGTGTTTTTTGACCTTGCATGCATGTCAACCTGTTGTTGGGGACTCTCAAAACCAAAATATGAACCTTTCATAACCCATAATAGGGGCACTTTAAACTTTTCCAAGGTTCTTTAATAACAGATGTACAACGTGACTGTACTGAACACCACTGAATGTGTGTGTGTAACAAGGCCAATTGTGCATTAAAACTGTTCAGTTTAATCACCGTTCTATATTAACTCTTCCCGCCAGCGTTTTTGAAAAAAGTTGCCAGCCACCGCCAGCGTTTTTGCTGATTTTCCAGAATATTTTGTTGTATGAATATCTGAACATGCAATACAGTAAAATAAAGATCAGACCCTCTACTTTCAAACAAAAAAATCTGTTTTATTCTAGATTCAAGCTTTGTTTTTTATCAACACTTGAATGCAGGTAGGTTTCATAAAAAAGCAACATTTTGAGCAAAAAGCTGAGAAAATCACATTTTTATCAAATACTACATCTGGATCATATTCATCAGTAATATTATCAGAACAAAGATGCAGTATGCTAGATGGCTTCCATCAGCACTCCCAAAGCTTGCACAGTCCTTTACGACTTCATGGATTGACATTTCACTCTGTAACATTAGGCAGTTTTCATATACAGTATATGTGGTTAGTGTTGATGATCTTATTCTTTTTCATGTGCATATGCATACATATGAGATAGCTCGTTTCTGTGTCCTCTTGGTCTGTGTTTTTGATCGGCACTTTCAAGACTCATTCAGGAGATGCGTAATAGCGCCCCCTAGCCTATAACAATGAGAACGCGGAAACCCGGAAAATTCCATGTTTGGCAGGGAAGAGTTGTCTCATGAATAACAGAAAATTCTGTGCTTGGCGTGGAAAGAGTTAATGCGCTGCTTTATTTGACGTGCACACACAAACACAAACAC